>NC_135959.1:26555270-26855270 GCF_053455715.1 Rhinoraja longicauda | reverse complement strand
GTTCTTGTTTTGGAATTTGAATGTCCCAAAAGGGTAGGTATTATTTGACCAAAAGTCTGGTGTTGCATTATTTTCTTCAACCATAAAAGCACAGCAACCACAGGCAGAGTTTGTGATCCAATTTATCTTTAGTTTATTAGTCGAGAGGATCAGATAACACCTATCACAACCTGGCCCAAGCTTTGTAAGTGAGAACAGGATGGATTTTAAAACTAAATTAACTTATATTAATCATTTATCCATTCTTTTTAAAAGATCTGTGAACTTTGGACTAACTCTGTTGAATGTTGGAATCTGTTAGCTTTATGCTCTTCATTAAAATGGCTTAAACTGAAAAGCAAAGATTACTTTTATCTTTTCAGCTTCAATCAAAGTGTTTCACAAATTCATGCCAATGTATGTGATCTTTCAGATATATTGCTTTGCGGCATTTTTATTTCTGCATTTGCTTTAGTATGAAATGCTCAGTGATATTTATTTGTGTTTTATTTTAACAGTCTCCGCAAGCCCCTAACTTTTCAGATATGGAAGCTGTACCTATTTTGCTTAACAATGTGAAAGCTGGGCCTCCAGAGGTCTTGCTATCCACTGATCAATATCAAACACAAACTGAGCCAGTGGACTTGTCCATTAACAAAGCCCGGACGTCACCAACAGCTGTCTCGTCGTCACGTTCTTCTCCCAGCTCAGTGACAATAACCTCAATCTCTCCAATGTCCTCTTGTGCTCCTCGATTGACTTCATCCCCAACTGTGATAACCTCAGTGACTTCATCGACAGGCATGTCTACAGTATTAGCGCCGGGCTCCGTTATGGCATCTTCGCCAGGTGTTGGGGGCCAACAGTACTTGCACATAATCCACCCGATGCCACCTTCAAATGCAATGAACTTTCCGTCCAACAAACTGCATCGCATTCCAGTGGTTGTACAATCCGTTCCTGTGATATACACAGCCATGAGGTCGCAGAGGAATTCGACCATTGTACTCCCAATGCTGGAGGACGGGCGGACTCAAATGAAAGGTAAGTGGGTTGAAAAAATGGATGTTGGGGCACCAATGTAATACTGATTTAATGGGGAATTTTAGCAAAGTCCAATGCAATTAAGCTTTCAGCCCAGCTTCCAGTGGAAAGTATTTGAACATGGACCATACATTTGTGCGTGGTATTTGACCTTGTCCAAAATCCTTTCAATTCATTTGTATTGTCTTTCTGCCTGGCAATTGTTTGCATGCATGCAAGCCTCCCAGGTTACTCAGATACACAGCTGGACTACACACAGTTTAAGAAGAGGAAGATATTTTCATTTTATTTTGAAACCAACATCCTTACATTCGCACCTCCGTTACCACTAATAAACATCTCGCTAAGACCCTGCTTAAATTGCAACATTGGGGTAGAGGTTTGATATTGTGAAATACTCAGTTATTTTGGATTGTTGAACCTGCTCCTGCTTCTGGGATTTCTAGCTTCCCTTTCGGTCTTTTCCAGGATCTCATCTCCCCCCCCCCCACCTCACATCCCCCTCCACTTAAACCATACCAAGGTTCTGACCTCCCTCTCACCCACCCTTGGGGCTTTCCATTTGTCCAACTAGTCCCAGACTCCAGATACTCCTGTTTTAAAGCAGACTCTACTGATCAAATTATGTGTAAGAAGGAACTGCAGATGCTGGTTTAAACCAAAGATAAACACAATATGCTGGAGTAACTCGGCAAGGCAGGCAGCATCTCTGGTGAGAAGGAATGGGTGACGTTTCGAGTCAAGACCCTTCTTCAGACTGACCATATTATTCACATGCCGAGATTGGAGCAATGAGCTGCAGTAGTCTGAGGGATTAATGGTTCAATGGTAATTTATGGTTACATGTACCTAAGTACAGTGAAATACATTTCTTGCGCACAGTTCAGCGATAATCCGACTGTATATTAGATACATTCATACTAAGTACAAGAGTGTAAGTTGTGTTGAAAGAAAAAGTAAGTTCTGAAGTAAAACTGAGATAATGCCCTAATAATATGATTTAAGTGTTTGATTAAAAAAATATACAAAATGTTTGCTAGTTTATAATGTCTCTCGCTCCAGAAGCGAATCCTCTTTGTCACAATTAATAGAATCAAATATTTCTTTTGTCTCTCTGTCTGCAATTAAGCCATAGATTTTTTATGTTATCCCAACAGTTCTGCTTGGGCCTTAATAATTGTACATCACATCTCCCCATCCACGAAAAGAGGAACAAATTTGTATGAGGAATGTGTGCCTGAATCCTCAGGTTATTCCTTGGGACATCAAAGCACAGTATCAGAGGAGTGTATGCATATCTAGTCAGCCTTTACAAACCACCCCATTTACCACTTTATTTTGCTGTTTGAAGTGTTGATGTGCTGCAACAGTTTAAGATCACAACTCCCTTGGTGCTGGTTAATGTGACTTTGTTCTGGCATTATTGATAGGGGTTGAGAAGGCAGTCAGAGGCGGTGCACTTGCAAAGAAGAATGCAAATGGCATGTTCTGTCAAAGCTTTTGTGAGTGCGACTGTTGTTCAATGTTTGATCTAAAATATTAGTGAACCGAACATTTTATTGTGTTGAAGATGGGCACAAAATGCTGGAGTAACTCAACGGGTCAGGCAGCATCTCTGGAGAAAAGGATTAGGTGACGTTTCAGGGCAAGACCCTTCTTCACACTACTTCCAGGGACACTGCCTGACCCGCTGATTTACTCCAGCATTTTGTGTCTGTCTTTGGTGTAAATCAGCACCTGCAGTTCCTTCCTACACATTTTATTTGTGCTTATGAATTGACCCAGTAATTCTAAATTGACTAGTAGTTGGATCCACCCTTATTGGGTAGATTGCTGTGTTTAGCCCTAAACCCAAGTAGGGGAACACCCCAAATGTTTGTAAACTTGCAGAAATTTATCTTTGAAACATTGTTTGGGTGTTTCTCCACCTGAATGCTCAGGATGGCACAGATCTCAATGGCAATTGTCTGTGAAGATCAAAGCTGCCTTTCCTTTGTCACTGGTAATCATGCAAAGTGTGGCAGGGCCTTAAAGAATATGACAGCCAACACATATTAGAAAAAGTGGCTGTGGAAAATGCAAGGACATATCCATTGAGTGTTCCCCGCCCTCTGTGATTGTCTTCATTGTGCAGTAAGGGGCATGGGTTCATACACTGCCTTTGTAGTAGATTGAAAAATGTCATAAAACAAAATAATAACGTTTAATTTTTGAGGTACGCATACCAGCACAAAAAGTTAGTTTTGTTTATTGGTTTAGTTTATTATTGTCACGTGTACTAACCACAGTCTTCTTCTTTCGTGTCCGTCATTCAAATGTTACATCACTTACAAGGGCGCAAGCTTCCGGCGACAATCAGTGAATGCTTGTGTGTGTTATTCAGTCAGTGAAAAGATTATACATGATTCAAGTCGTCCACAGTGTACAGATACAGGATAAGGACATAACGTTTAGTGCAAGACAAAGTCCGATTACAGATAGTTCAAAGGTCTCCAGTGAGATAGATGGGAGATCAGGACTGGACTCTAGATGGTGAGAAGATGGTTCATTTGTCTGGTTACAGCTGGGGAGAAACTGTTTCTGAATCTACTCCAGCACTTTTTGTCCCTTTGCTGCTGAATAAGTGGAAATAAATTTCCCCCCACAAGCAGGTTCTCAATATTTGGTGATCCTGTCTTTAAATGCCTTGAAACACGTCCTTAAAGAACTAAATACATTTTCACACAAAGTGAAGAAACTAAGATAATTCAGCCTTTCGAAGGCCATTGAAGCCATGAGATGAGAAACGGTTGCAACTAAGACCGAGCAGCCTTTAATGGGGAAGGATAGAGGAGCTTAAAGAAACACAGTGAGTTTATGATACAGGGCAGCAGTGAATGATGCAGGAAACCTGAGTATCTGAATGATCTCATCCTGCTCTTGTGAGACATGGACACCAGGACCCCATTGTGCAAATTAATTTAGAATAATGGAAGGGTTGAGTGTGCATTGGTCATGGTGAGAATTGAAATGATCTATTCCAGAATCCGATTGCCTTGACTGTGTAATTTACTGCTTTTTTTATTTTTTAAACGGCGTAAAATATAGAAAGCAAGATGTTAATGGTCAATGTCACATTAGACCTACTGAATTACGTACTGAATTTTTCAACAACTATTTAAACTAATTAAAGTCTAGCGCACAATGAGTGTACCAAGACAGCTCTAAGATTCATAATTTGCATTCATATTTTGCAAGGAGGAGACCAACTTTCAATGTGACACGCGTCATGTCCCTTGTTTAGTGAAATAACATCCTCTTAGTTGTTTAGTTACGGCCTTGGAAATCTTGCAGTACAGTCATGTTGCATGTACTAGAAAAGTATGCTTGATAATTAATGATCTAAATAGATTGATACAGGGTGACAGCAGCATTGATTTTAAAAAAAGCTCAGTGCAAAGTACATTTTCAAATATTTTGTTATTTGATGTTTTTGTATTTATATGGAAGAGCTAAGGATCATGTGGACTGTGAGGGCCCTGGATACCCTCTCTGCAGCAGATACATGTGAGAGAGAAGAACAGAGAGAGGATGAGAAATGTATAGACAGAGAGGGAGATGTGAAATGGAGAGATAGGTGAGATAGATGGGCAAGGTCGTATGTGATAGGAGTAGAATTAGTCAATTCGGACCACCAGGTCTACACCGCCATTCAATTGTGACTGATCTATCTCTCCCTCCTAAAGTGTGAGAGAAACGGATGGAGGGAGGGATGGTAAAAAATGAGGGAAATAAGTTTACTGTGAGTGAGGGATAAAGAGTGAGGGGGAGGGAGAGGGACACAAAATGATAGTGGGAGTGAGAAAGATGGAGGGAGATAAAGGGATGAAGAAAGAGTTGGATGGAGAGGGATTTGGGGAGATGCTGGGAGATGGATAAAGAATGATGGAGGGAAAGAGAAATGTAAAGGGTGAGGGGGAGAGAACAAGGTAAATGGGAGTGAGAGGATGAAGAGATGGGGAAAAGTGTAGTGGGCCAAGTAGGCCAAAATAACGACAAGTAGGCAAGGTTAACGAAAGCGTGTTTACTGTATCTCTGGAACTCCAAAAGGGAATGAGAGTCATGCGGTCCTTGACCTTTATACTCCCGGCCGAAGTCCGCCTCCTTGGCTCGACCCATTCCCGTGCCGAGGGGTCGTGAGTGGTATGGCCCGACCCTCGGGAGCCGCCACAGGACCCCCCCCCAGAACCAGAGGCACGAAGCGCACCGGTGGTCGCACTAGTCGACCGAACCGTGTACGGTACCCGTCCGACGGGGGGTCTGGCGGGGGCTCAGCTGAAGGGACAACCGGGGGGGCTGGCGGGGGCACTGCTGGAGGGACAAACGGGGGCGGAGAAGGGGGTACAAATACCGGTCGAGATGAGGGGATCGGCTGGTGCGGTGTTGGAGGCACTTGTAAAGGGGGGCGCCCGCGCGGCCGAGGCTGTGCAACCCGCACCGGCTGGTCAATGTCCAGTGCGCTGGCTTGAGGCGATTAATTGACACGGCCTCCGGTCGGCCCCCCATGTCACGTCGGGGTCACCAATGTAGTGGGCCAAGTAGGCCAAAATAACGACAAGTAGGCAAGGTTAACGAAAGCGTGTTTACTGTATCTCTGGAACTCCAAAAGGGAATGAGAGTCATGCGGTCCTTGACCTTTGTACTCCCGGCCGAAGTCCGCCTCCTTGGCTCGACCCATTCCCGTGCCGAGGGGTCGTGAGTGGTATGGCCCGACCCTCGGGAGCCGCCACAAAAGTGTCATTTAAGGAGAAGGAGTAAGAAAAGGGAAAGTTTGAGAGATAAAGAAGAAGGCATGAGGGAAGGAGAGGGGCATGAAGTGAGTCACAGAGTGAGGGTGAGAGTGCAGGATGAAGAAAGGTGGAGAGGCGAAGGGTGAGTGGTAAATATAAGGAGGAATGGGGAAAAAGTTAATTGGGGAGAGGAAGATGGTGAGAATGTTAAGTAGGGAGAATACAAATTTAATTTAAGTAGAACGAAAGAAACCAGACACTTTCATCATCCTTTCCCTTGTAACAATAGCCGTAATGTATTCCAAAACAAAGGTTTGTTTCCTTGTGCCCACAGCTACAGGAATCCAAATTGACAAGAAATGCATTTGCCTGGAGAGGTAGAAACTTGAAACTATGCCATTCTGTTAAGAGTGCAAAAATATGGTCTAACAGCTTTCCAACTTTGAATCAAAGGCTAACATCAATCAAAGGCATCTCCTGCATTAGCTGCCATCTCCTGAATTAGGTATTCCTTCCTGCCTCTCCCTGATGTTGGCTAATAAAAACATACTTATGTTATACTTCCAACAGGAAGAAACATAATCTCTAACACTTGTCTGCACGGAATCTCAACCGGACGCAAACCAGAACCCCGAGGTGGTTGTGTAGTTTGGTTTAGTTCAGTTTAGAGATCTAGCGTAGAAACAGCTATATAGCGTGGAAACAGCATCCCTTCGGCCCACTGAGTCCACACCAACCAGCTATCATCCCTACACACTAGGGGCAATTTACAGAAGCCAATTAACCTACAAATTTCCACATCTTTGGGATGTGGGAGGCAACCAGAGCACCCAGAGAAAATCCACGCAGTCACAGGGAGAACTACAAACTCCATATAGACAGCGACTGTAGTCCAGTTTGAACCCGGGTCTCTGGCACCACCGTAAAGGCAGCAACTCTACCGCTGCACCACTGTGCTGTTGGTGATAGGCATGAAACTATTGAGGCATGATCTCATTTTAACTCAATGTTTTTCCATTTCACCATCACTATTGAATAATCCCCTGTATCTTTAATTATAAGGATGTAATTCTCAACGTAATGATTTTATTAGATGCAAAAATGTAATTTAAACCTTATAGTGACCCCCTTCGCCACACATGAATGTTGTTATCCCTCCCAATATCAGTATTTAGCTGTATCTTCCTCACGCTATGAACGGTTACTCTCACTGAGAAATAGTCTTAACAAGAAGGCATGCAAGTGCAGTTTTGAGAGATGGGGTTACGGTGATGCTTGCAGGTTAGATACCCACAGTCTTCACTGATGTATAATGAGTAGGCAATGTGCAATGTACTAGATTGTCTGGTTTGCTAGCAGAACTAAAGTTGAATATATGTCAGCAACATTGGGAGAGGAGGTAACCATTCAGAGAAATAACAGCCACAGATTATATACAAAAAGCAGATTAAGCGTAAATTGGATCAAATACCAATATTGTGAAAGAAATTTGTTTTTAAGGAAAAGCACAAAAAGATTAATGAAAGGAATGCTGACATTTATAATCTTTCACAATATTAGGCCGTGTAAAGCAATTGATCACCAGCACAAAGCTTTTGAAGTTTGGTTTCTGTTTTCCAGAATATGATATTTGACTCCAACTTTACATGTACATGTCATTTCCCAATTCAAATCTGATGTAATTTGATGATACGATCTTTTTTAGATTTAGAATAAAAGATCACAGTGATTGAAAGAATAGCATAATATAAGATTCTTAAAGATTTTAATAAATACTCGACCAAGTGGACCTGTTGGGCCCAATCCTCTCCTGCATTGGTGCAGCACTCTCTCCTCCCCCTCCCCTCTCCCCCCTCCCCCTCCCCCTCTTCTCCCTCCCCCCCTCCCTCCTCCCACCCTCCCCCTCCCCTTTCCCCTCCCCCCTCAACCCCGCTTATCCCCCTCCCTCCCTCCCCCCTTCCTCCCTAGGAGATAGACTTAAACTTTAAAATGTGACTAACTTAAAAAATATAATACTGATTTCAATTAAACTCCTTCCATTAGCACCAAAGGGACGGCGGTGAGTAAGGTAGGCCTAAAATTGTCGCGCTATCGTGTACCGTTTTGGCTGTAGTTCAGGAACAAACAAACAAACAAATGAGAGTTTTAGTATATAGATTTTGACAATAGACAATAGGTGCAGGAGTAGGCCATTCAGCCCTTCGAGCCAGCACCGCCATTCAATGCGATCATGGCTGATCACTCTCAATCAGTACCCCGTTCCTGCCTTCTCCCCATACCCCCTCACTCCGCTATCCTTAAGAGCTCTATCCAGCTCTCTCTTGAAAGCATCCAACGAACTGGCCTCCACTGCCTTCTGAGGCAGAGAATTCCACACCTTCACCACTCTCTGACTGAAAAAGTTCTTCCTCATCTCCGTTCTAAATGGCCTACCCCTTATTCTTAAACTGTGGCCCCTTGTTCTGGACTCCCCCAACATTGGGAACATGTTTCCTGCCTCTAATGTGTCCAATCCCCTAATTATCTTATATGTTTCAATAAGATCCCCCCTCATAGATTTTGAGGCTGATCGTAGTAAATAATCCCAGCATGCTGACAAAGGCACTCTATTTTTACCTGCCAAGAAAGTGAAGAAATTAAGCACCACTGTATAAGACGTGCATCGTAAGAATTTATTGTAATTTTCTTTCAGTGCATGTTTGGTTTGCACAAAGAATCTGCTGGCCTATTTATTGCAGACAATGAAGACATTATTTAATCTCTTGAATTGCATATTTGTTAATTCAGTCCGCGTGGGCAAGTTGGGCCAAAGGGCATTTATGTGGAGCCCATCGAGCACCCAACCAGAGTAATCCCATTATTTTTCATTCTCCCCATATTCCCCCAAACTAGGTCTTCTTTCTACAGTAGCCAATTTCAAAGCACATCTTGACATTCTTTAGAATCACCAGATCCCCTCCACCTTTCCTGAATTATTGGACTGCTTGACTCAGATCTGGTCCCGTGAGCAAATTATTTTCCAACTAAATATATGAAAACAACTGAGTTGAGGTCCTGAGCTATAGGGAGCGGCAAGGCAGGCCAGGACTTTATTGTTTGGTGCACAGAAAGCTCTGGGGTGTATAAGATCATGAGGGAAATAAATAAGGTGAATGCACAGTCTTTTACTCAGAGTAGGGGGATCAAAAACCATTGGACATAGCTTTTAAGGGTAAGAGGGGAAAGATTTAATAGTAATCTGAAGGGCAACCATTTCACACAGAGGGTGGTGGGTATATAGATTGAGCTGCCAGAGGACATAGTTGAAACAGGTATGATAACAAAATTTAAAAGACCTTTGGACAGGTATATGGATAGGAATGATTTAGAGGGACATGGGCCAAACATGGCCAGGTGGTACGGGTACACACGGGGCATGTTGGTCAGCATGGGCAAGTTAAGCTGAAGCTGAAGTCAGCCTGTTTTCCTGCTGTATGACTCCATGGACTCTATTCCCATCTCTGCAGTAGAAGAATTGATTCTCTACCAGCCCTATAACTCTCCGAGACACCACCCTTCTTCATGTCTGAGTTTCTCTTCATCCCCAGGTTTAATCGATACCCATGCTTTCATCTTACTAGGCCTGAAGTTCCGAACTTTCCTCTGTATACCCCTCAATCTTTCCCTCTTCAAGCTTTTCCTGCACGTTTAGTCTAAGCTTTTGGATATCTGCCCGAATGTGCAGCTCAGTTAATAAAAGTTCTCTGAAGAATTTTGATATATTTTAAGTATTGCTGAAATCCAAATTTTAGTTGTGCAAGGAAATTTATATTTAATGCTCTGTTTTATTCTGAAGTAATATTTTTCCTTTGCCCATTTTAAGTTATGTCTTTATGTTTATGCAGAGGCACAGCTGGTAGAACAGCTGACACACAGCACCAGTGACCTGGGTTCAATCCTGACCTAGGCTGTTGTCAGTTTGGAATTTGCACAGCTACCCGATGAATTTGTGCATTTCCTCCAGTTCCATACAACTTCCAAAGTCATACAGATCTGCAGGGTACTTGGACATTATAAATCGCCCTATATATAGAGGTGAATGGTAGAATTTGGAGACTAGAAGTTGACAGGAATATGGGGAGAATGAAAAATAATGGGATTACTCTGGTTAGGTGCTCGGTGGGCTCCACATATAGGCCCTTTGGCCCAACTTGCCCACGCGGACCAACAGGCCCCATCTAAACCAGTCCCACCTTCCTGCTTTTGGCCCCTATCCCTCCAAACCTATGCCTAGGCAGGCGGCATGGTGGCTCAGCGGTAGAGTTGTTGCCTTACAGCACCAGAGACCCGGGTTTGATCCTGACTACAGGTGCTGTTTCCGTACTGTATCTCGAAACTAAACTAAACTATCCATGTACTTGCCTAAATGTTTCTTAACCATTGCAATAGTACCTGCCTCAACGACCTCCTCTGCAGCTTTATCCTTGCACCCACCATCCTTTGTGTAAAAAAAAAGTTACCCTCAGGTTACCGTTAAATTGTTCCCCCCTCATCTTAAACCCATGTCCTCAGGTTCTCGATTCCCCTACTCTGCGCAAAAGACTGTGTTTACTCGATCTATTCCTCTCACGATTATGTACACGATGATATTCCTCTCATGGATTTCTCGATAGACACATTGTAACGAAAGAGGAAGTACATCCATGCTTCGGACCCCGTAGACCACGTGCAAAATTATCTTTCTACCAACTTTAACCTTGACACTTGCAGCAAAACTATTTCCAATGTAAACCCAGTAAAAACCATGTGGTTCCACTTTAAATATTGCAACTGTAACAACAGGAGGGCAAGACTAACATCACTTTGCACAAAAATGCCAAATTCTCAGTTGAGCAGAACATCATGGTTAGATTTTAATGCCTTTGAAATGCAGTTAATTTTGGCCAACATGAAGTAATACAGCAATTCCAATTGGAAGCAGGGCAATGGCCTGCTTTCTATTACACATGTGTTTGAACTCTCAATACTTACTAAGTGAATTAGCTTATGAGAGCTGGTTTCCAAACAGGGCGTGTGTTTGACTTACAGCTGCTTGGAATGTTTTCTTTCGGAAGGAAAGGAAAAATGATGATGCTTTATATATATATATATATATATAAATATATGATTTATAATGTATATCTATATAAATTAAAAATATCTGCCGCTCGGTGGTTTACCTTTAATCTGAAATGCCTGGAGTGTCACGGAAGTATCAAAGCAAAAGGTAGTGGTAAGGAAGCAATTTTCTTACCAGCAACATGGAGCAGAGGTTTGTTTAATTAGGTGGAATCACTGTTACAAATTGGTGTTAACACAGCCATTGGAAGTGCACACAGGAACTGAGCAGCTCACCCTTCTGACTTTATAAATATGGTGGGAGAATAGGTCCTTTTATTTCCAGTTTTCGAAGGTCACAGCCCCATAATATCTCAAAGGCTAAGAAGTATTTAAAGATGACCATAGTTGTTAATTCTGCTTTAAGAAAGTTTGCTTTACACAAGCAAGAAAAAAACTGGGTTCATCCATCACTTGGTACAATATTGTCATGCGGGATGCAATAAAAGTTTCCTAAAACTGACCACATGAATATGTGAATGCATGTAAAAACACAACTGCGCACACACTTAATATCATCTGTGCGTTTTAGAAGGGTAGGCTACTGGGCAGCATTGCGAGTGTGTGTGCAGAGGCCTTTGAGTGTGTTGCACCACTGTGTGAGCAGCAGTGTGTGTGTACAGGGCCCTAGTGAGACCGCATCTGGAGTACTGTGTGCAGTTTTGGTCTCCAAATTTGAGGAAGGATATTCTTGCGATTGAGGGCATGCAGCGTAGGTTTACTAGGTTAATTCCCGGAATGGCGGGACTGTCATATGTTGAAAGACTGGAGCGACTAGGCTTGTATACACTGGAATTTAGAAGGATGAGAGGAGATCTTATTGAAACGTATAAGATTATTAAGGGGTTGGACACGTTAGAGGCAGGAAACATGTTCCCAATGTTGGGGGAGTCCAGAACAAGGGGCCACAGTTTAAGAATAAGGGGTAGGCCATTTAGAACTGAGATGAGGAAAAACTTTTTCAGTCAGAGTTGTGAATCTGTGGAATTCTCTGCCTCAGAAGGCAGTGGAGGCCAATTCTCTGAATGCATTCAAGAGAGAGCTAGATAGAGCTCTTAAGGATAGCGGAGTCAGGGGGTATGGGGAGAAGGCAGGAACGGGGTACTGATTGAGAATGATCAGCCATGATCACATTGAATGGCGGTGCTGGCTCGAAGGACCGAATGGCCTCCTCCTGCACCTATTGTCTATTGTCTGACACACAGAGCCCACTGTCTGGAGTAGTGTGAGTGCACAGCATTGTGAGTGTGCACTGACACGCAGCGGTGTGAGTGTGCACTGACATGCAGCAATCACTGTGTGTGCAGCAGTGTGAGTGTGCACTGACACAGAGCTTGCTGTGTGTGAAGGCACTGCATCGGGGCCCACTGAGAGTGCCTGGGTAGTAATTTCTTTGGTAAATCCTTCCTGTTGAAAGCTGAGAACCCATTACAAAGATGCCACGTGCTGATCCCAGATGACACGGTGTAACAGCAGCCATTAGGAATGCACTCTGTTCCTCACCATTACTCACTTGTCAATGGAGGTCAAACCTACCAACGAGGTCCCAACAGTTGAAGCAGTAATGCATCCTTCTCGTGACTTCACACAGAGGGATCAGGATCCACAGTATTAACCTGCCCAGTGTATCATGGCTAGTCATGTTGGGATATTGTTCATAGGTTCATAAGTGATAAGAGCAGAATTAGGCCATTCAGCCCATCAAGTCCACTCTGCCATTCAATCATGGCTGATCTATCTCTCCCTCCTAACCACATTCTCCTGACTTCTCCCCATAACCCCTGACACCCATACTAATCAAGAATCTATCTCTGCGTTAAAATTATCCATTGACTTAGCCTCCACAGCCATCCGTGGCAATGAATTCCATAATATTGTCAGCTATGACCTCAAACAAAACTGGCATGACTTCCACTTTAACATTTTTAATGTTTAAATCTCAAGTTTAAGGGGCGGGACAGTGGCACAGAGGCAGAGTCACCATTCCATTCTTCCCCATGATCCCTGAAGCCCTGTTTAGTTTAGTTTAGGGATAAAGCACAGAAACAGGTCCTTCGGCCAGCAATCCCCGCACACTAACACTATCCTACACACACTAGGGACAATTTACAATTTTACCAGACCAATCAGTCTACAAACCTGTATGTCTTTGGAGTGCGGGAGGAAACCGGAGCACCCGGAGAAAACCCACGCAGATCACAGGGAGAATGTATAAACTCCATAGAGCCAGCAGCTGTAGTCAGGATCGAACCCGGGTCTCTGGCACTGTAAGGCAGCAACTCTACCTCTGCGCCACTCCTGCTTATCGATAGCTCTGGTTTAAAGATTTAGCAGCTGTGGGCGCAGGAAGATCGAGCTGCAGGGTGACTGAAGATTCATCTACTGTATTTCAGCAAATCTGAGCTCTGTGGTGGCTTTTTATGGCGGCTGATTTTGGCAAATCTCACGTTAAATAAAAAGCAACGGTTGAGGAGCATTTAACTTCTCTTTCCTTTCACTCCCTCCCTCTCTCCACAGTCCCTGCTAAAGCCGCGTTAAATCATTCGGCAGCAGATGCTTTGAAAATCACTCCAGAGAAGGTTATAGCTGCACTGAACGTCAAACAGTGCAGAAAGTAAATCAAGATAACAAATGAAAGATCCTCACTTAGACGGTTGCAAGTACAGCACTCTGAGTTACTGTTGCAGAAGGCAGCCTGTTCGGCGATGTGATACATATTTCTTTCATGATATCATCCTATAAATGAGCTCCTCGATTGATGTTTTGCATGTTAATTGTTTCCATCCACAGTCGCAAAGGATGACCAGTATTCCTGTACACAGATGACATAATTTTTGTTGTGCTGAATTATATACAAGGAACAGATTTGTATTTTGGGAGTACATTTTTAAACTGTGGCCCCATTCTTTGAAAAGGAGACACATGCAAGCTTGAAATTGGCAAGTAGGATCATGGGGAGTGAATGCTTGAGAGAGAAATACACAGATCACATCATGCAATTCTTCCAAAATTACTATCTGCAGGACTGTAAAGGTTGAAACTAGATAATAACATTGCCCGGGAGTGAATTTGCTAATGTGAATGCCGATGACTAGCGAGCACCACTGGGTCTATGTGGCAAGGATATTGGACAGATGCCAGGGGTTCCTGCATCGTAGCTACTGGCTACAGAATAGCAACCACAAAATGCAATGGCTGTCTCTTTCCCCTTTGTCCTTCCACACTGTTCTCCTGTTCACAAACTCTTTGGTGGGATGGTGTTAATGTACCTGTAGGTAATGTAGGTAGCACAGTGGAATCACAGCTCCAGAGATTCAGTCTCAACCTGGTACTGTCTATGTGTTTACTGCACATTGTCCATGTGACTGCCCTAGAGTTTTTAGAATGGGTCTATTTCATTACTGTTTAACATTGCTTTATTTTTCTCACCATTGTCCTATCCTAATGGCACAGCCTAGAAGGAGACCATTTGGCCCTGTGTGCTGTGCCGACACATAGAGAGAACCATCTAGCTGACCAAACACCTTGTATTTGTGTTATACATGCTGGGAGTCCTCAGCCATAAACAATGATTATCCCTGCAAGCTATTCATAGAGTTCCCAATTAAAAGTTAGCTGTAAATGTACTTCCACTTTTCCTTACACGTGCTGCATTCCATTCCATGATTTTACTGAGCGCAAATGAAACTAAGATCTCTGCTTCTCTCACCCATTTAGATAATTGCCTTAATTCTGCGACATCTAGCTATAAACCCTTCTGCCATTGGAACCAGGTTCTCCTTTAAGTTCATAAATTCATAAGTTATAGGGGCAGAATTAGGCCATTTGGACCATCAAGTCTACTCCGCCATTCAATCATGGCTGATCTATCGTTCCCTCTCAACCTCATTCTCCCCGTAACCCCTGACACCCATACCAATGAAGAGTCTGTCAATCTCCGCCTTAAAAATATCCATTGACTCGGCCTCCACTGCCTTCAGTGGCAATACATTCCAGATTTACCACCCTCTGACTTAAGAAATCCCTCCTCATCTTCTTTCTAAAGGTACGTCCTTTTATTCTGAGGCTGTGGTTTCTGGTCCTAGACTCTCCTGCTAGTGGAAACAACCTCTCCTCCAATGAAAAGCATGATTTTGAATTCCTTCACACTGCTTTAAGAGAGTAAATACAACTTCTCCAGTCTCCTCATGATGTAAATCAAATAGGATAAAGTTGCTGAATGTGATTTGATGATTCATTGTGAACAGTGAGGCATCACACAGCAGGAGTAGTACAACTGGTGGAGCTGCAACCTCACAGCTCCAGAGATCTACGTTCAATCCTGACCTCAGGTGTTGCCAGTGTGTAGTTTGCATGCTTCCCCCGTGACTGTGTGCGTTTCTCGGGATACTCTTGTCTCCTCCCGCATCCAAAGATAAATTGGTCCACCAACAATTTTCGGGCATCCTTGGTTCCAGAGCCTTTTTGGATTATCCGTTTGGTTAGACCAACAGAGATCTATCATGGCCTCCAAAAGGAGTCCAATGGTACTGGAATGGTCCACCTAGGCAGTCAAGGAGCCGAGATATTGGCCCGCAAAGTCGGCCTTGGAAGTCGGCTATGGGAACAGATCTGCCGGCTCTGGCTGGGCAGGAGTTCCAGAGCCCCGGCCGCAGGGGGCAGATTCGGTCCATTGAGCGGCGTGGAAGTTCAGATGAGGTGGAGATTGGCCGCCTCGCCCGGTGTAGGTGCCATATGTTTTGGGGTGGGGGGTGGATATTAACTCTGCTCTTGTAATTACGTAATCTCATAAGGAGTGCGGACCACCAGTTGCCGGAAAACCAGTGGTGGACTAGTAGTAGATAAATTCACCACTGTGAATCGTCCCTAGTTTGTAAGTAAGAGAGAGAAATTGGGGGGGAGGGTTGGGAGTGGAGTCTGGAGGAATATGGGGACATTTTTTTAAATGTACGAGGATTTGCGTTAATAAGACCTTAATGGACACACAGACTCAGTGGGCTTGGAGGCCTGTTTCAATGTTGCATGACTCTATGACTATTCCACACAGAATACATTATCTAAGAGACATGGGGCTATGCCAGAAAGTGGTAATGAAGTGAAAGATCAGACATGATCTTACTAAATGGCAAAGAAGGCACAAGGATTTGAGTAGCCTACTTCTGGCTCTATTTGTTATGTTTAATACGATAGGATTTTGCTGCCATAATAAAGAGCAATTTTTCAAAATAAATTCTGGAAAACTGCACTTGCTAAATAATTGATATTAGTTCTTAAACACGTAGAAATTATCATCCCTCCTGAAATGCACTCAAACCTATTAACCTTAAGAATAAGGGGTGTGCCATCTAGGACTGAGATGAGGAAAAACTTTTTCACCCAGAGAGTTGGGAAGTTGGGAATCTGTGGAATTCTCTTCCACAGAAGGCAGTGGAGGCCAATTCACTGCATGTTTTCTAGATTTAGAGATACAGTGCGGAAACAGGCCCTTCGGCCCACCGAGTCCGTGCCGCCCAGCGATCCCCGCACAGTAATGCTATCCTGCACACACTAGGGACAATTTTTACATTTACCCATTCAATTAACCTACATACCTGTACGTCTTTGGAGTGTGGGAGGAAACCGAAGATCTCGGAGAAAACCCACGCCGGTCTGGGGAGAACGTACAAACTCCGTACAGATGGCACCCGTATTCAGGTTCGAACCCGAGTGTCCGGCGCTGCATTCGCTGTAAGGCAGCAACTCTACCACTGTGCCACCGTGCCGCCCTATATATTTCTAGAGAGAGTTAGATATAGCTCTTAGGGCTAATGGAATCAAGGGATGTGGGGAGAAAGCAGGAACATGGTACTGATTTCAGATGATCAGCCATGATCATATTGAATGGCGGTGCTAGCTCGAACGGCTGAGTGGCCTACTCCTGCACTTACTTTCTATGTTTCTTTCATCCGCAAACCTGCTGAGGTACAATTCTCTCTGTGTTAAGTATCGCTCAACATGAAGTGGCTCCTCTGTGTGGCGTGAAGGGAGTCAGTCGTGGTGTACCAGAGTGAACCAAAATGCACACGTTTCAACAAACTCACAAAGGTAGCAGTTAAAAATAGAAACTCTGTGAATGTTCCCACTTTGAGGCCAGGAACACAAGCCAATTCTGACACCTCTGCTCCAGCCATTGAAAAGAACAGTGGTAGCTCATTCAACCTGCATGATCCATAAGCCAAAGTCTATGCCCCACCCAAGCCTCCTCTCAGCCCTTGTCTCTTAACCCTGTCAGAAGAGCTTATTGCTGTCTCCCTTCTTAATTTTCCTCTGGCAAATCTCATAATAAACTGCAAGAATCTGGGTTAAAGATTGGAATTCCGAATGCTGAATTCTGTTAGTAAATTAATTGTAACTATAGATAGACACAAAATGCTGGAGTAACTCAGCGGGACAGGCAACATCTCTGGAGAGAAGGAATGGGTGGCGATTCGGGTCGAGACCCTTCCTCAGACTACTGAGTCTGAGTCTGAGGAAGGGCCTCGATCCTAAAAGAGTCTGAAGAAGGGTTTCGACCTGAAACATCACCCATTCCTTCTCTCCAGAGGTGCTGCCTGACGTGCTGAGTTACTCCATTACTCCAGCATTTTGTGTCTATCTTTGGTTTAAACCAGCATCTGCAGTTCCTTCATACACATTAATAGTAACTATCTATTTGCCCTCCAGTGCCCTTCCCACGCCACCACCTCTGCAGCTACCCTTTCATAATCTTAAAATACCATCCTTCAGCACACATCAAGGATTGAAACTAAGAGCCTTATTGCCAGTGGATCCAATTTGCTACAATAAACCCGTGAAGCGCAGGTTTGCAATTGTGGACCGTTTACCAAAAAGCACAGCCGTTTGTAATAAATCACCTGCTTTTAAAATGAAATAGCTGCAAGGTATTGCCATTTTGCAATATTAAATTTTCTATATTTTGTTATTACTTCCCAAATGCTTTCCAATTTTCCAAGTGCAGTTTTACACCTGCCAAACTTCCAGTTCATTTGCCAATTCCCATTAATCTTTCAATTGAATGCGGGCTGATCAGAATGTGGAAAGGCCCAACGTGGTAGTCCTTAAAAATATAACTAACAGGGTTTTTAAAAATATTTATCCCGCTCCCAATCATTATCTCTGCCAATCTACAAATCATAAATTATTCATCCATTGGATCAATATTACAACGGTATTTTACAATTGCACAAATTGCTAATGGTTAGGAGGAAGTATTAAGGCTTGACACCTCTCCTCCCCATTATCTTCGCTGTCTTCCTCTATCTTATTCCTCTACATCAGAATGGGGATTGAACATCAATGAAATCATTCAGATGCATCACATTATTTAGACCATTAATCTTGACCCTGAATGTCCTACACACAGATGTCTACTCTATTGTCTGGTATATTTTAGATTTCACCTGCTTGATATGTTAGTACATGATTTAATTTATTTTGCAGGGGAGACATTTGTGATGTTAGCAGGAATGTGTGGCTTCATTTGGCTGTTTGTCCACAAAATTGTGCTATGTTATCTAGCTCAGATATCATGGTGCGGGTGAGAGATTACTGAAACAAAGAATTTTGTCAAACTTCAGTCCATAATATCTGTGGCCTTATTGTGCATTTTCGCCTGCCTTTTGAGATTCGGAAATTAAAGAAAATGTCAGCTATATATATTTTTTAAAGACATTAAAATCTAAATGCATTCTTCATAGCACATTTAGAAACATAGAAACATAGAAAATAGGTACATGAGGAAGCCATTAGGCCCTGCGAGTCAGCACTGCCATTCATTGTGATCATGCTGATCATCCACAATCAGTAACCTGTGCCTGCCTTCTCCCCAGATCCCTTGATTCCACTAGCCCCGAGAGCTCTATCTAACTCTCCTTTAAATTCATCCAGTTAATTAGCCTCCACTGCCTTCTGTGGCAGAGAATTCCACTAATTCACAACTCTGGGTGAAAACATTTCTTCTCACCTCAGTTTTAAATGGCCTCCCCTTTATTCTTAGACTGTAGCCCCTGGTTGTGGACTCCCCCAACATTGAGAACATTTTTCCCGCATCTAGCTTTTATAAGTCTCTATAGGATCCCCTCTCATCCTTCTAAACTCCAGTGAATACAAGCCCAGTCTTTCCAATCTTTCCTCATATGACAGTCCCGCCATCCCAGCGATTAACCTCGTGAACCTACGCTGCACTGCCTCAACAGCAAAGACGTGCTTCCTCAAATTAGGAGACCAAAACTGCACACAATACTCCAGATGTGGTCTCACCACATACGGTCAGAAATATATAGTACAGGAGATCTTTTGGCTCATTGTTTCCATGTCAATTGAATAAGTTACTTAGACTCACTCATTTCTTTCCCTCACCATAGTCTCAAGGGCTATAGTCCATCATTCAGATTTCCTTTAAAGCTGATGCAGTTCTTAATCAATGTCACCCTGGCAGTCATAGAGTTCCAGACTCGCGCCTTACCAGTGACGGAAGAAATATCTCCTGTTGTTTCTCCCCAATTGTTTAGAATTAAAGTGCCCCTTTCATCCAGTAATTCCGGATAGATTGTAATGATCAATTCCATGCAGAAAGCTTTGATTTTATTTGCATGTACAGTGCCCTCCATAATGTTTGGGACAAAGACCCATAATTTATTTATTTGCTTCTATACTTCACAATTTGAGATTTGTAATAGAAAAAATCATGTGTGGTTAAGGTGCACATTGGCACATTTTATTAAAGGGTATTTTTATACATTTTGGTTTCACCATGTAGAAATTACAGCTGTGTTTATACATAGTTTATACATAGTCCCCCCATTTCAGGGCACCATAATGTTTGGGACACATGGCTTCACAGGTGTTTGTAATTGCTCAGGTGTGTTTAAATGCCTCCTTAACACAGGAATAAGAGACCTCTCAGCACATAGTCTTTCCTCCAGTCTTTGGAAACTTTTATTGCTGTTTATCAACATGTGGACCAAAGTTGTGCCAATGAAAGTCAAAGAAGCCATTATGAGATTAAGAAACAAGAGTAAAACTGTTAGAGACATCAGCCAAACTTTAGGCTTACCAAAATCAACTGTATGGAACATCATTAAGAAGAAAGAGAGCACCTGTGAACTTATTAATAGCAAAGGGACTGGCAGGCCAAGGAAGACCTCCACAGCTGATGACAGAAGAATTATCTCTATAATAAAGAAAAATCCCCAAACACCTGTCCAACAAATCAGAAACATTCTTCAGGAGTCAGGTGTGGATTTGTCAAAGGCCACTGTCTGCAGAAGATTTCATGAGCAGAAATACAGAGGCTGCACTGGTTAGCCGCAAAAAATAGGTTGGCCAGATTACAGTTTGCCAAGAAGTATTTAAAAGACCAACCACAGTTCTGGAAAAAGGTCTTGTGGACAGATGAGATGAAGATTAACTTATATCACATTGATGGCAAGAACAAAGTATGGACGAGAGAAGAAACTGCCCAAGATCCAAAGCATACCACCTCATCTGTGAAACACGGTGGTGGGTGTGTTATGGCCTGGGCATGTATGGCTGCTGAAGGTAATGGCTCACTTATCTTCATTAACGATACAACTGCTGATGGTAGTAGCATAATGAATTCTGAAGTGTGTAGACACATCCTATCTGCTCAAATTCAAACAAATGCCTCAAAACTCATTGGCCGGCGGTTCATTCTACAGCAAGACAATGATCCCAAACATACTGCTAAAGCAACAAAGGAGTTTTTCAAAGCTAAAAAAGGTCAATTCTTGAGTGGCCAAGTTAATCACCCAATATGAACCCAATTGAGCATGCCTTTTATGTGCTGAAGAGAAAACTGAAGGGGACTAACCCCCAAAACAAGCATAAGCTAAAGTTGGCTGCAATACAGGCCTGGCAGAGCATCGCCAGAGAAGACACCCAGCAACTGGTGATGTCCATGGATCGCAGACTTCAAGCAGTCATTGCAGGCAAAGGATATGCAACAAAATACTAAACATGACTACTTTCATTTACATGACAGTATGGTGCCCTGAAATGGGGGACTATGTATAAACATGGCTGTAACTTCTACATGGTGAAACTAAAATGTGTAAAAATGGTCTTTATTAAGATCTAACAATGTGCACTTTAACCACATGTGATTTTTTTCCTATTACAAATCTCATATTGTGGAGTACAGAGGCAAATAAATAAATTATGGGTCTTTATACCAAACATTATGGAGGGCACTATATGCTAGCTTTTACCTATTGTCAGATGATAGGCTGAGGTTTTACAATGACTGTGCCATTTCATTTACCAATAGAATAAAATAAAAGGAGTTAACATGTTTTCATTTCTGCAGATAATCACTGTTGAATGATTACAATAAACAAGCTGACTACAGTTTAATCTAATGTTTTCATACGGTTCCATGGAAAACTCTTTGTATTTAAAGTGTAGGAAGGAACTACAGATGCTGGTTCACACCAAAGATAGACACAAAATGCTGGAGCGGGACAGTCAGGATCTCTGGATAGAAGGAATGGTGACGTTTCGGGTCGAGACCCTTTCTTCAGACTGAGGGTTCTGAAGAAATGTCATCCATTCCTTCTATCCAGAGATGCTGACTGTCCCGTTCCAGCACTCCAGCAGTTACTCCAGCATTTTGGGTCGATCTACTTTGTATTGAAATTTGGTTCAAAGGAAACGCTTTCATTTATAATCACTTTGTATTTAAATCCATTGTGGGTTTTCCCATTCAATTTCTGGAACCTCCTCCAGACCATGAAGTTTCAGATCACACTTCAATTTCTCTCATCCCAAGCAGCAGAGATTGTGTGGCACAAACGCAAATTGCTATGTTCTACACTTTGCTCTTTTCATGCTAGGGATAGGGTCTTTCTGGACCTGATTCTATAAGGGGAGAGGAATGAGAGGCTCCACCTGCCTCAATCCCTTCCTACATGTTATCAGTGGGAATTATTGCAGACCACTTTTTTTAGAAAAGGAGTATAATGGGGTATATGATCGGGATGCATCACAGCTTGGTTTGGGAACAGCTCCATCCAAGACCACAAGAAATTGTAGAGAATTGTGGACGCAGCCCAGGCCATCACACAATCCAATCTCCCTTCCATTGACTCCATCTGCACTCACACTGCCTCGACAAGGCTGCCAGCATAATCAAAGACGAGTCTCACCTCTGACATCCCCTCTTCCCCCTCTCCCATCAAGCAAGAGGTACCGAAGTGCGAATACGCATTCCTCCAGATTCAGGGACAGTTTCTTCCCAGTTGTTATAAGGCAACTGAATCATCCTAACTAAAAAGTGGCCCTGAGCTACCATCTACCTCATTGGAGATCCCTTGGACTATCTTGAATCGGGCTTTACTGGGCTTTATCTCGCACTAAACGTTATTCTCTTTATCCTGTATCTGTACAATGTGGGTGGCTTGATTGTATTCATGTACAATCTTTCTGCTGACTTGGGTAGCACACAACAAAAAAGCTTTTCAGTACCTCAGTACACGTGACAATAAACTTAGCAAAATTAAAATAATGTTATCTCTATTTTCTTTGCAATTAAATATGTACATGGTAAATGACATTAAGGCTGATTAATTACCAATCCTTTGTGCATAACAGACAGCTTGACCCAGAATTTCATTCAACAACATGGGGTCCCACTGTACCCATTGAAGGTTGAGTGATCTCTGTAACAAGAACATCTGTTTGTCAAATGCTGACTGTTGTCAGACATCAATTCTAACCTAACCCTGCTGCTCAACATCTCCAATGACATTAAGGACACCCAGTCATATCATAGAATATTAAGAGCATAGCAGGAAACAGTTTCTAATTGCTTTTTAAAAAACACTTTACTGTGTTAAATAATTGTTGGAACATACATACAATCCATCACAGCGAAGCTGAAATATAACTAACATTTTAAATCACTCAGAAGATAGATGCAAAAGCTGGAGTAACTCAAGGGGCAGGCAGCATCTCTGGAGAGAAGGAATGGGTGATGATTCGGGTCTTCGGTTTAAACCAGCATCTGCAATTCCTTCCGACACATTTTAAATCACTCTCTGTTTAGAAATATTTATGGAAGGAAATTACATTAGTTTTAGTTTTATTTTAATAATAATAATAATAATAATACATTTTATTTATATAGCGCTTTTCATATACTCAAAGACGCTTTACAGAGATTTTAGTTTAGTTTAGAGGTACAGCATGGAAATAGACCCTTTGGCCCACAATGTGCTCACCGATTATTAATCACCCCTGCACATTCTATGCTATCTCATTCACCCATCCGCTCCTTGCACACTGGGGGGGGGCAATTTACAGACACCAATTAACCTGAAAACTCGCAAGTCTTTGGAAAGTGGTGGGAGCACCTGGGAAAAACCCACGCGTTCACAGGGAGAATGTGCAAACTACACACGGACAGCACCCAAGGTCAGGATGGAACCTGGGTCTCTGTTTCTGCGAGGCAGCAGCTGTACCATCTGTGTCACTGTGCCACTCGGAAAAAACAAATATTTGTATAGGTCCAGCATATGTAAGAAATAATTGTGACAGGATGCTATTTAAAAACTCGTCTCAACTAAATACATGATGATCAAGCTACTGTGTAAATACATGGAATTCACATTGGTTCAAGCAATTTTCGTTTTGGATGCATGAAATAAGCTGCAAGCCATGCACCCCAGACCTCTGACAACAACTTGAGGATTTTTCCTCAAATTGGCACATATCTAATAATTCCAAGACAATAGACAATAGGTGCAGGAGGCGGCCATTCGGCCCTTCGAGCCAGCACCGCCATTCAATGTGATCATGGCTGATCATTCTCAATCAGTACCCCGTTCCTGCCTTCACCCCATACCCCCTGACTCCGCTATCCTTAAGAGCTCTATCTAGCACTCTCTTGAATGCATTCAGAGAATTGGCCTCCACTGCCTTCTGAGGCAGAGAATTCCACAGATTCACAACTCTCTGACTGAAAAAGTTTTTCCTCATCTCAGTTCTAAATGGCCTACCCCTTATTCTTAAACTGTGGCCCCTTGTTCTGGACTCCCCCAACATTGGGAACATGTTTCCTGCCTCTAACGTGTCCAACCCCTTCATAATCATATACGTTTCATAAGATCTCCTCTCATCCTTCTAAATTCCAGTGTATACAAGCCTAGTCGCTCCAGTCTTTCAACATATGACAGTCCCGCCATTCCGAGAATTAACCTAGTAAACCTACGCTGCACGCCCTCAAAAGCAAGAATATCCTTCCTCAAATTTGGAGACTAAAGCTGCACACAGTACTCCAGGTGCTGTCTCACTAGGGCCCTGTACAACTGCAGAAGGACCTCTTTGCTCCTATACTCAACTCCTCTTGTTATGAAGGCCAACATTCCATTGGCTTTCTTCACTGCCTGCTGTACCTGCATGCTTCATTTCAGTGACTGATGCACTAGGACACCCAGATCTCGTTGTACGTCCCCTGTTCCTAACTTGACACCATTCAGATAATACTCTGCCTTCCTATTCTTACCACCAAAGTGGATAACCTCACACTTATCCACATTAAACTGCATCTGCCCACTCACACAACCTGTCCAAGTCACCCTGCAACCTCATAGCATCTTCCTCACAGTTCACACTACCACCCAGCTTTGTATCATCTGCAAATTTGCTAATGGTACTTTTAATCCTTTCATCCAAGTCATTCATGTATATTGTAAATAGCTGCGGTCCCAGCACCAAGCCTTGCGGTACCCCACTAGTTACTGCCTGCCATTCTGAAAGGGACCCATTTATCTCCACTCTTTGCTTTCTGTCTGTCAACCAATTTTCTATCCATGTCAGTACCCTACCTCCAATACCATGTGCTCTAATTTTGCCCACTAATCTCCTATGTGGAACCTTGTCAAAGGCTTTCTGAAAGTCAAGGTACACCACATCCACCGGCTCTCCCCTGTCAATTTTCCTAGTTACATCCACAAAGAATTCCAGAAGATTAGTCAAGCATGATTTCCCCTTCGTAAATCCATGCTGACTCTGAACAATCCTGTTACTACTATCCAAATGCTCTGCAATTTCGTCTTTTATAATTGACTCCAGCATCTTCCCCACCACTGATGTTAGATTAACTGGTCTATAATTTCCCCTTTTCTCTCTCCCTCCTTTCTTAAAAAGTGGGACAACGTTAGAACGACAAAAGTCAAAAGTGTTTTACTGTCAAATGTCCCGATAACGGAATAATGAAAGTCTTACTTGCAACAGCACAACAGATATGTAAACATAGCACTCTAAAACCACAATAACAAAAGAAAGTTCAGTGTATATATGGATTTACGTGTGTGTGTGCATGTGTGTATATTTATGTGTGTGTATGTATGTGTATATGTAAGCATGTGTGTGTGGGTGTATGTATATATGTGTACACGTGTGTGTGTGTGTGTATATATATATATATACCTTACAGCTAAATAAACTGACAATAATAGTTGTGATGTTGCTTTCCATTTTTAACGACTAGTGATAGTGCACACTAATATCTAATCACAATGGCCACTACAACACCCAGATTGTGGGCAATATCTTCCTGCTTTATTTTATATTGTTGCACTGCAGCTAAAGAATGATTCATTCAGAATTTCCAGTCAGGAGCAATGGTCCCCCTTGAGCCTGAGAAACATTTCCAACAAAGATCACTGTGACGAGAACATGCCCTTGTTTTCTGATGTTGCTTTTGTGCAACGTGAATTCCAACATATCCCCGGTGCCCAATAACTGTGTTGTCATCAAGCTGCCAGAACAAGAGCTCTCCTTATCCCAATCCCATTATCTCCAGACAGGGAGATTCATGCCATTCAGCGGGATCTATCTGTGGTGCAGTATTGTGATTTGACATCTTTCCAATTCCACTTTGTGTTAGTTCAACATTTAGAGCTGTTGAATTGGACTTAACCACTAGATTCTTTTTCAGTCAGGAGCTGTGATAACTGTGATATGGGTGGGATCCAAGCTCATTTTGCTGATCAGAGTCTTTCGAGGTGAAGGGTGCAGGTGAATAAAAGCTGGAATAGAATAGTTGGGTTGCATCCTTGCATTGCACCCATAGGCTTTTAGATAGACACATGGATATGCATGGAATAGTGGGATATGGAATATGTGCAGGCAGATGAGAATAATTTATCTTGGTGTCATTTTTGTCACTGTGGGCCAAAGGGCCTATTCCTGTACTGTATGTTGCTATGTTCTACTATCTGAAAGAATGCTAGAGTGTTTGCTGCTGACTTACACTGTGCACATATAACTTTTAAATGTGGTTAAAAATATCCATTCTTTTATTTTTCTGTGCTCGTGCCAGGCAACTTGGAAATAATGAGGACATTTCTGGTGTTTGGTGATTATTTGAATTTATATGATGCATTTTATTTCATGAAATATTATATGCATTCTACAAAACAATGTAAGAGTAAAGCATTTGTCACCATTAAATACCCAAAAGCATCATCAGTCTACTGAGGTTATCCGAGCCCGGGTAAAATTATCGCTTCATTTAGTCATGTGGTATATTCAAATTCTAAGCACCTGTCAGAATATTCACAACCTTGCGGTCATATTATGTGCAAATGAAATCTGCGCCTCGTATCATGCTATCACGAAGACCGCGTATCTCTACTCTATTGTTGGCTCTGTGCCAGCTCCTTGCTGATGGAACCTTCATCCCTAGTTTTGTCACTCGTGTACTCTTCTATACTAATGCAATCCCAGCTGGTCTTCTCCATTCCATCTTTGCAATTGAAGTCTTTCAAAACTCTTTCAAAACTCATTTCCCACCTGACATCATGTCACCAAACGTAGACTGGCCGATCGCGGAAGACCTTCGCTCAGCCCGCCTGAACCTACCTGATCTCCTGGTTGCCGGACACTTTAATTCTCCATCCCATTCCTACACCGACCTTTCTGCCCTAGGTCTCCTCCATTGTCAGAGTGAGGCTAAATGCAAATTGGAGAAATAGCATCTCATATTCTGCTGGACAGCTTACAGCCCAATGATATGAATATTGATTTCTCTCATTTCAGGTTGCTCCCGCATTTCCTCTCTCTCTATCCCTCCCCCACCCAAGTCATACTAGCTTCTCATTTTCACCCTACAAACAGCTAACAATGGCCATTTTCCTTTATCATCATCACTTTTTTGCATATTTTTTGTTCATTGTTCTTTATTTCTCCACTTCACCGTCTATATCTCTCGTTTCCCTTATCCCCAACCATTTTGAAGAAGGGTCTTGACCCTCGGTGTCACCCATTCCTTTTCTCCAGAGATGGTGCCTGCCCTGCTGAGTCACTACAGCTTTTTGTATCTATCTTTGGTTTAAACCAGCATCTGCAGTTCCGTCCTACACATGTCCCATAAACTAATTTCCTACATTTCATATTTTTCATATTTTCAAATCCTCAGATGGTCTCATTGCTGCCTTTCTCTGAAACCAGCACTGTAACCTTTGGGGATATCTGTGCTTGACTTAATTCCTCCCACCGTTGGTGGCCCTGCCTTCAACTCTCGAGGTCATAAGTGATAGGAGCAGAATTAGGCCATTCAGCTCATCAAGTCTATTCCGTCATTCAATCATGGCTGATCTCTCTCACCCTCCTAACCCCATTCTCCTGCCTTCTCACCATAACCCATGACACCCGTACTGATCCAGAAACCTGGGGTACTTTCTCTGAATCCCTGCAACTCTTTTCATTCTTCCTCCTTTCAGTTCTGTAAACCAACCCATAAGATGCACCCTTTGGTTATCAGCTCTGATGTCTCATGGCGTGGTGCTACCTCAGTTTATTTGTTTGGTAATTTCCTGTTCAGATTGTTGAGATGCATTTGCTGTGCTATCTAAATTGGAATTTGTTGCTGGTGTCTTTGGATGGGGAGGTACAGCACCATAGTGGTAGAGTTGCAGACGTACAGCGCCAGAGACCCGGCTTCAATCCTAACTATGGGTGCTGTATGTACGGAGTTAGTGCTCTCTCCCTGTGACCGCATGGGTTTTCTCTGGGTGCTCCGGTTTCCTCCCACATTCCAAAGACGTGCAGGTTTGTAGGTTAATTGCCTTCTGTAAATTGTAACTGGTGTGCAGGATAGAACTAGAGTACGAGTGATCACTGGTCAGCATGGACTTGGCGGGCCGAAGGGCCTGTTTCCAAACTGTATTCCTGTACCTATCTGTGATCTCTAGAGATGATGCCTGGCCTGGCGATTTACTCCAGCACTTTGTGCCCTTTTATGTATTAACCATCAACTGCATATGTTTGTTTCTGTTAATACAATGATAATATCTCACTTCTAGTGGAAAATCAGCAATAGCGGACACCATTACTCACCCTGTGGTCCTTTGCAATGAGGGTTTACATTATTTACAGATGCAAAGTTATCATCCCATCATAAACCTGATTACAAATCCCTTTGTGGAATAGTTCTTCTGGGGTTATTGGATCACTGACACTAAACGCTTTTGTGGATGTATACCTCATTAAACATTAAAGCCTGCTCCAATCTTAGTACCATCACACAAGATGCATTTCAGAAGTGTTCCATTGTTGTAATGAAGTGGAAAGATCATGGGACAATAGTGTAGAATATTGCTGGATTCCTGCAATAAGTAAGTCATTTTTGAAAACAGGTCCTTCGGCCCACCGAGTCCGTACCGACCAGCGATCTCTGCACACTAACACTATCCCACACACACTTTGGACAATTTACAATTATACCAAGCTAATTAACCAACAAACTTGTAGGTCTTTGGAGTGTGGGAGGAAACCAGAGATCCCGGAGAACGCCCACGCAGGTCACGGGGAGAACGTACAAACTCCATACAGACAAAACCCATAGTCAGGATTGAACCCGGGCCTCTGGTGTGTTGGGCAGCAATTCTACCACTGCACCACCCGCCGTACCACTAATTGTGGTATTAACCACAAAAGTCACAGAGGCCTTTCATACTGCCAAAGATCTCAAACTATTTCACAGCAGTTTCATTGTTCTATGTCATGAAATCTTTGGAAAGGTGACGAGAGAGAGGTTTGTGTGGCGAGTCTAAATGGATAAATGTGAAGTAGAGAGGTGGACAATGTAAGCAGAGTCCTTGAATCATTTAAAGCGGAGGTAGGTAGACATTGGATAAGCAAGAGGGTGTTGGGGGTGGGAGGGGAGGTGAAAGGTTACCAAGGGTAGTCAAGAATGTAATTGCAATCAGATAATCCATGACCTTACAGGCCGGGGAGGCTGGCTTGAGGGTAATACGTTTGTCGTCCAGAGCTCAAGGTCTTGGTAGTTAAAGGCATGGCCTCTAATGTTGGATCATAAAATGAAAGAACAGGGTGACTGCTTATATCTCTGGGAGCTAAAGGACTGGAGGAGGTTAAAGTTGTAAATAAGGGCATTAAAAAATATTTTCAATTGGGTGCCATTCTTTTATTGATATTCTTTATGTTGAAATCAATTGCAATTCCTGCAGGGAAAAAAAAGTAGACGATGCAGACAAAAAAATAAATGTATTGCATTTTCTATATAATATGTGGGATAGTTAAGTTTATGTGTCAGATCATTATCAATGGAGGTTTGTAAGATCTCCCAAGCCACAAGAATTAAGTGGATTTTCAAGCAAACCGTTGGAATATCTGTAAATAGTCTTCTGCTTAATCATGTAAATCTGCCTTAATGAACGATGATGGAGGCAAGTCTATTATCTCAGAAACATTTTGTGACAAAATGAAATTAAATGAGAATGGTTTTGTTTCAATTTAATTGAAGAATGTTGTCAATTATATGACCAGTAATGTGTTCCGGTCTCAATCATATGCTTCCTGAGCCATGGTGAAGAGTGCAGTATAAAATCAGCAGCAACTCCTTCTTTTCCATTCAATGGCTTTGCCCGTCTCTTTTCCTCCTTGCCATCTGATCTCTTGTCAAGTGCCAAAGGGCTACTGTCAACCAGTGAGCAGAGTTTAGTTTAGTTTATTGTCACGCGTCTTGTGGTGCGGTGAAAAGCTTTTGTCTCGTGCTACCCATTCAGTGGAAGGACAACACACGATTTAACAGCTAGCCATCCACAGTGTGCAGATACATGATAAAGGCAATATCGTGAATAACGTTTAGCGCAAGATAAAGCCAGTAAAGTCCAATCAAAAGTTAGTATGAGGGTCTCCAATGAAGTCGATAATAATTCAATGAGTCTATGGGGACCACCATGTGCATTCTATCTCTAACTTCTGAATGAAAATAATGCAGAAGTTATCTCTGTACATGGGAATCTTGAGAAATCTTTTTTTCCTCATTTTTTAACATCATAACATAAATGAGATTGGAGGACAATATCTCATAGCGTGGCAAAAGCATAAATATTGTCTCCTGCTCTTAACCTATGAAGGGCGATAGGATCTGGTGAGGAATGGCAGTGTGATATTTTAAAATGCATTCTTCCTTTTGTTTTACATCTGTGGATGTTATTAAGTTTTCTTTATTCAGGGCTTCCAAAACATATTTAAATTGGATTAATGCTGTGTGGCTGAAACTCTGATTTAAAAAAAAACTAGAAGAGATTTGCCAGGTGGACTCAATCATATAAGATCCTGAAAATAATTGAATTCATTTATAAGGATTGGTAGAAACAAGTAACTGTAGATGCTGGTTTACAAAAAAAGACAAAGTCCTGGAGTACAAAAAATATGAGGTTATGCCTTGGTGAGAGATCACATCTAGAGTTCAGCTAAGACTTCTTTAAGGTAAGATGTTAATGCGTTGGAAGCAGTTCAGGGACTGATTAGACTGATACCTAGAATGGGAGGTTATCTTTTCAGGAGAGTTTTGCCAGGCCGGACTTGTACGTGCCAGAATTTAGAAAATTTGAGGTATGATTTGATTGAAACAAATAATCCCACGAGGGGACCTGGCAGGGCAGATGTAAAGAGTTTGTTTCCTCTTGCGGGAGAATCGAGAACTAAGGGTCACTGTTTAAAAGTAAACAGTCACACACTTAAGATAGAGGTGATTCACTTTTCATCTCACAACTGGTCGTGAGGTCTTGGATCTTTCTTCTGAAAGATTGGCAGAAGCAGAGTCTTTGAACATTTGTAACGCTTAGGTGGATAGATATTTAAAAAACAAACAACTGAAAAGGTAGTGGGGTAGACAGGAATAGGGCTGTGGTTTCAATCAGATCAACCATCTTTTTAAATGGCAGCGCTGGCTCAGTGGACCTGTTACGACACCTAATTTGTATATTTGTATGTTATTCTTATGCATTACAAGCATCAGAAGAGTGCTAGTATCGCCATCCTTGTACCTTAAAGGAGACCTGTCTTTGTTGTAGCTGATTGTGACCTCTGACACCACCACCATTCTCTGTCAGCGTGCATGATTTGCCAATTTTCCTCCTATCCTTCCTTCCCTTTCTCAATTGTCAAACCTCCTCACAGCACCACCAGTGCTTCCCCCCCCCTCCCCACCCCACCCCACTTTGCCACCAACTGCTGATCACTGGACACTTTTGCCCCCCCCCCCCCCGGCTGTTTGCCCACCTTCACACTTGTTCAGCCGCCAAGTAATCGGACTTTACTGGATTTTTCTTGCACTAAACATTACTCACGTTATTCCCTTTATCATGTATCTGTACACTGTGGGTGGCTCGATTGTAATCATGTATTGTCTTTCCGCTGACTGGGTTAGCACGCAACAAAACCTTTTCACTGCACCTCGGTACATGTGGTAATAAAGTAAACTCAACACAAGTGGGAACAGAACAAACAAAAAATGAGACATACGAGACTGCAGACGAGCAGAATCAACGGGTGGGGAACTCGGCAGGCCATGCAGTATCTTTGGAGCGGAGTGGACAGGTGGGACCCATCTTCAAACAGTGTAGGACCCTCAGACCTCCCAACATTGCTGAGATGTCTGTCCTTTTCCTCGGCTTCCCCTTGGCTTAGACGGTAGCATGCATCCCTTTGAATAAGAAGTGTGAGGGTTCAGCTCCCCCATGAGGAACTTGAGCTACTTTAATGGTGATGCCAAAGTGCAGATAAGGGATTGAAGCAAGATTGTATTTTATGCTCCAGCAGGATATAACAGGTCAATTTTGAAGAGGTTCTGGAGAGTTATCCAGTACTGTCCCGCTCAATACTTACCCACAACACTGTTAAAAATAACAAACTACCTAGCCGATGCCATTATGGGAGTTACTGAGATCTTGCTGTGTGTAAAGAGCTGCTACAGGCCCGATATGACAACAGTAACAGCATCTTAGATGTACTTTATTGCTTGTAAAGCACTTTGGAACCTTTGTGAAAGGCATTATTTATCTCTAAATCTTCCTTTTTTCACTGCTGCTGTATTAATCTGCCCCAGAGCTATGTCTGATTCGATTTATTATAAAGAAGGACTCAACAGAGGTATATCCATTACAGTTGGCCACAGTACCTGTAGAAGAAAGGACAAAAAATTGCCCAGGACTCCTGATTACTTATTTAATGGTCACAACCACCACAACTGGGCATGGATATCAGATGAGAGTAGCCACAAAGCCTTCCATAGCCAAATGGTGTGTGATACACAATCTGAATAAACTGCTAGTTAGCTTCAACAAAATTTAGCTGAAGGTGGAAAAGGAAGGTATTTTTAAGGCACAGATTGACATATTCTGGATTAGTAAGGGTGTCAGGGATTATGGGGAGAAGGCAGGAGAATAGGGTTGAGAGGGAAAGATAGATCAGCCATGATTGAATGGCGGAGTAGACTCGATGGGCCGAATGGCCTAATTCTGCTCCTATAACTTTTGACCTTATGGAAGCTGCGAGTTAACAGAGCCAAAACAGGATAACAGTGCTCCTTTAAGGGAACAGAAACAAGAGCAGCTGAAGGCTAATGCATTTCTTTCTGTGCACAGGAAGAAAAGGGTGACCAGCAGGAATGTGAGAGGTTGAGCTAATTAAATGAGCCCAGCTTGGTCGATGTCTTGTGGTGCGCGAGACCATCAGTGAAGTCTGGAGCATGTGTTGGTCTTTAAAGATCAATTAAGAGCCATTATTAGCCAGGGAGGAGTACGGATATCCCTTGGAGAGAAAAGAAAACCCTGCAAAGAGAGAAAATGTCACATTTGCAGAATCATCAGAGTAAAATAACACACTGCCTCATGCCAATTTGCCTCAATGGTTTGCATTCCATAATTACAGCTCACATCATGGCTTCCACCAGTTAAATAAATAGGAACTCTATGCGGGTAACCTAACAAGCTCAGGCTAGATTTACATTAGGCAGGAAATGGTTTTGGGTAGACTGATGGGACTGAAGGCTGATAAATCCCCAGGGCCTGATGGTCTGCATCCCAGGGTACTTAAGGAGGTGGCTCTAGAAATAGTGGAAGCATTGGAGATCATTTTTCAATGTTCTATAGATTCAGGATCAGTTCCTGTGGATTGGAGGATAGCAAATGTTATCCCACTTTTTAAGAAAGGAGGGAGAGAGAAAACGGGTAATTATAGACCAGTTAGTCTGACATCAGTGGTGGGGAAGATGCTGGAGTCAATTATAAAAGACGAAATTGCTGAGCATTTGGATAGCAGTAACAGGATCATTCCGAGTCAGCATGGATTTACGAAGGGGAAATCATGCTTGACAAATCTACTGGAATTTTTTGAGGATGTACCTAGGAAAATTGACAGGGGAGAGTCAGTGGATGTGGTGTACCTCGACTTTCAGAAAGCCTTCGACAAGGTCCCACATAGGAGATTAGTGGGCAAAATTAGAGCACATGGTATTGGGGGTAGGGTGCTGACATGGATAGAAAATTGGTTGACAGACAGAAAGCAAAGAGTGGGGATAAATGGGTCCCTTTCGGAATGGCAGGCAGTGACCAGTGGGGTACCGCAAGGTTCGGTGCTGGGACCCCAGCTATTTACGATATACATTAATGACTTAGATGAAGGGATTAAAAGTACCATTAGCAAATTTGCAGATGATACTAAGCTGGGGGGTAGTGTGAATTGTGAGGAAGATGCAATAAGGCTGCAGGGTGACTTGGACAGGTTGTGTGAGTGGGCGGATACATGGCAGATGCAGTTTAATGTAGATAAGTGTGAGGTTATTCACTTTGGAAGTAAGAATAGAAAGGAAGATTATTATCTGAATGGTGTCAAGTTAGGAAGAGGGGATGTTCAACGAGGTCTGGGTGTCCTAGTGCATCAGTCACTGAAAGGAAGCATGCAGGTACAGCAAGAGGGCCCTGGTGAGACCGCACCTGGAGTACTGTGTGCAGTTTTGGTCTCCAAATTTGAGGAAGGATATTCTTGCTATTGACGGCGTGCAGCGTAGGTTCACTAGGTTAATTCCCGGAATGGCGGGACTGTCGTATGTTGAAAGGCTGGAGCAATTAGGCTTGTATACACTGGAATTTAGAAGGATGAGAGGGGATCTTATTGAAACATATAAGATAATTAGGAGATTGGACACATTAGAGGCAGGAAACATGTTCCCAATGTTGGGGGAGTCCAGAACAAGGGGCCACAGTTTAAGAATAAGGGGTAGGCCATTTAGAACGGAGATGAGGAAGAACTTTTTCAGTCAGAGAGTGGTGAAGGTGTGGAATTCTCTGCCTCAGAAGGCAGTGGAGGCCAGTTTGTTGGATGCTTTCAAGAGAGAGCTGGATAGAGCTCTTAAGGATAGCGGAGTGAGGGGGTATGGGGAGAAGGCAGGAACGGGGTACTGATTGAGAGTGATCAGCCATGATCGCATTGAATGGCGGTGCTGGCTCGAAGGGCTGAATGGCCTACTCCTGCACCTATTGTCTATTGTCTATTTAAACAGGTAGAAAAAATCTGCAGAAACTAAGTCCTCTGATCATGCAAGTAAAAGATCAAATGCATCAAAATGGCTCCTACAGGGAATAGGCCATGTTCTATTTCTAGGGTTAACTTGACCTCTAAAATTTGATAACAGAAGCACTTACAGAAGGCCAACCATGCATTTTATTTTTGAGCAAATAGATTCCTGATTTTCCAATTGAATCCCGGAGATGGTTTGGATAAAATCCCTGATCTCTGCTGGCCACAAGGGGCTTAGAGCAATTAAGAAGAACACACAATGTAGGAGCAAGTATGGGGCATTTGGTTCTTGGCTCTGCTATTCAACAAGATCATGGCTGCTCTTCCAACTCAACACACGTTTCCTGCCCTATCACCGTATCACTTTCCACTAATATCCAAAAGTCTACTGAACTTGAGCTCAGAGCATCCACAACCTTCAGGGGCTGTATATTCCAAAGACTACTATTGCAGGTACTATCGCAACGATTAAGAAACATTTGGACATGTCCATGGATGGGACAGGTTTAGATATGGGCCAAACGCAGACAGGTGGGACTAGGGTAGATGGGGCATGTTGGGCCAAAGGGCCTGTTTCCACGCTGTATAAGAGACCCTCGGACCATCTTTGATCAGATTTTACCCTGTACTAAACATTATTCACGTTATTTCCCTTTATCATGTATCTGTACACTGGGTGGCTAGATTGTAACCACGCATTGTCTTTTCGCTGACTGGTTAGCATGCAACAAAAGCTTTTCACTGTAACCGGTACACGTGACAATAAACTAAACTCAACTCTATGACCACCATTGTACAGTTCAATGTTCTGAATGAAGATATTGGTCTTCATTTTCAGTCCTAAATGGCCTATCCTTATTTTGATACAGAAAGAGCTAATTTTAGGTTCTTCAGACAGGAGAAATATCCTCCCCATAAATTCTGTCAGGTCCTGGAAGAATTGTGTTTGATTCAATGAGGTCGCCCCTAATTCTTTTAGATATTAGAGAAAAGAGGCTTAGGCTCCACAATCTCTCCTCAAGTATCACAGTCTCAATCCCAATAATCATTCCAGTGAACCTTCATAACACTCCCTCAGTAACAATATGTTTTCTATGGGGACTATGACGTAATCTCACCAAGGCATAGCATTGTAAAAAAACATATTTACTCTTGTACTCAAATCCTCTTTTAAGAAAGGCTAACATACCATTTATCTTCCTAAAGGCCTGTTGTAATTACTGATCAGTAGATGCTCAAGAGTGTTTTTATTATCATATGTCCCAAAACGGTACAATGAAATTCTTATTTGCAACATCACAACAGATATATTAAGATAGTACTTGGTAGACACAATGATAAATAACAAAAAGAAGTTTAAGATATAAAAAAAAGGAAACCATACAGTGCAAAGACAAAAAACAGCCCCTGTGCAATCAAAGCAGTTCTTTGTTCAGGGTTTAGTTGAAGTTTGTAGTGTGCAATTGCCTGATGGCTGTAGGGAAGAAGCTGTTCCTGAACCTAGACATTACATTTTTCAGGCTCCTATACCTTCTTCACAATGACATGAGTGAAATGAAAGCATGGTCACGGTGATGAGAGTTCTTAATGGATGCTGGCTGCCATTTTGAGTCAGCGACTGTTGTAGATTCCTTCGATGGTGGGGAGGTCAGTACCCGTGATGAACTGGGCAGTGTACAGCACTGTTTGTAATCGCCTTCATTCATGGGCACAAGTTGACAAACCAGCCCGTGATGCAACCAGTCAATATGCTCTCTACTGTACACTGTCGAAGTTCATCGTCAAACCTGCTGCTGTCCACATGCTGATGTCAATATAAATTACACATTTAGTTACATAGCAGTCCGTAGCTTCGAGTGAACTCATAGCTGCAGTGGCTCAGAGGGAACGAGCAAAAAATTAAAACTGGTGGACTGAAGAGACATGCACATCCCGGTAAATTATTACACTTTAGCTCTGATAACTAGCAAACATGGTACCAGACTAGCAGATTTTCTGGACTATTGGATGTCATTTCTTTTTATATTCAGCAGTTTTAATTCACATTTTGTGATGTTACTCAGCATTATAATATTTTGCTTCTGGTGAAACAGGAAAGTTTCTAAGGCTAAGATAGACACAAAAAGCTGGAGGAACTCAGCGGTTCAGACAGCATCTCTGGAGAAAAGGAATAGGTAACGTTTTGGGTCGAGACCCTTCTTCAGTTTATAAGGCTCTCAGGAAACAGGGTCCCGATATGGAGAAGGGTGGGCGGGAATCATTGCCTGGAAAGTCAGAAGCTAAACTATCGGGATTTCCAAAATGTAAAATAGTAGGTTTTTGGAACTTTACTGTAAAAATATTTTCATTAACTTCAACTTCATTAAATCAACTTACAGCCTCACTTGGTTACCTCCCAGTAGCTGAGTTCTCCCATTTATTTGTATAGGCTGCAGTATTTGTGCAGATTTTCCAGCATCTAAGTTCCCGCTGCCATGTTGAATTCCCAGAGGACGTTCATGGGTGCTGATGTCTGAGGGCTGGGTCTCGACCAAAAGGCTATGTTATAGCATCAACTCTGAAACTGCTCAGATACAGGACTATGTTGTTGGAGGGTCAGCCCTGGTGTTATAACAAGGAACTGCAGATGCTGATTTATGTTAAAGAAAGACACAAAATGCTGGAATAACTCAGCGGGTCAGGCAGCTTCTCCACTGATCATGGATTGGTGATGTTTCCAGCCAGGGCCTTTCTTCAGACTGATTGCAGGGGGCCGGGAGGAATGCTGGAAACGAGAAGGGGGAGGACAATAGCCAATAATAGGTGAATGCAGGTGAGGGGTACTTTCCCCACCCAAAACCACCCCTTACCCCACCAACCGCTGGAGATCTAGCATCTGTCCCTTTACCTCCTCCCTCGCCTCCTTCTCGGGATCCCAGCGGTCCTTCCAGGTGAGACAGAGGTCTACGTGCACCTCCTCTAACCTCATCTACTGCATCTGATGCTGCCAATGTGGCCTCTTATACATCAGCGAGATAAAGTGTAGACTCGGTGACCACTTTGCCGATCACTTGAGCTCGATTCGCCAAGGCCCACTGGATCTCCCGGTTGCTAACCATTTTATCTCATCCTCCCATTCCCATACTGGCCTTTCTGTGCTGGGTCTCCACCATTGACAGAGTGAGGCCACATTCAAACTGGAGGAACAGCTTCGTCAGCTTACCACCCAACGGCATGAACATTGAATTCTCCAATTTTTGGGAACTAACCTATAAACAGCACTCTTGCCCCTCCCCTTTCTCCCTCAAGTCCCCCACCCCCTTCTTCCCGTTGTTCCCAATGTTGGGGGAGTCCAGAACCAGGGGCCACAGTTTAAGAATATGGGGTAGGCCATTTAGAACTGAGATGAGGAAATACTTTTTCACGCAGAGAGTTGTAAATCTGGGGAATTCTCTGCCTCAGGAGGCAGTGGAGGCCAATTCTCTGGATGCTTTCAAGAGAGAGTTAGATAGAACTCTTAATGATAGCGGACTCGGGGGGTATGAGGAGAGGGCAGGATTGGGGTACTGATTGTGAATGATCAGCCATGATCATATTGAATGACGGTGCTGGCTCGAAGGGCCGAATAGCCTACTCCTGCACCTATTGTCTATTGTCCTCTCCCCCCCTCCCCTGAACCCTGGCTGACCTTGTTCCCCTCCCCCAGCCCCCCCTCCCCCAGCCCCCCCTCCCCTTCCCCATACATGGCCTCCAAATGGGTGCACAATTCATAACTTTTTTTTAAATCCAAGCGTAACAATTTGCAGCTCTTTATCCTTTTCAATCCTGGTGTGTTTGTTGTTTAACATCCTTTCCAAATGAAAACATACTTAGATCCTTGCATGTGGCCCAACTGAAGGTAATCAGAGAAGTATAATTTTAGTTTTGGTTCAATTCAGCTGCATTATTATTGTCTTCACAGAGGTCTATGTAAAAGATGTAACGTATGTGATTCATAGCCATTGCTTCACACAGTGGAACATACTGTTTATTTCACCACAAGTCTGTTGCTAGGGGTTTATCCAATCACCAAAGAATGTGAATCACAAACACTTGAAACAAATCCTTTTTTTTAAAATGGAATATTGCTGAATCAGCTTTTTTGTTTAGACTTATAAGAGATTCAGCTGAAAATTGGATTGTAAAACGGTTGATTCATGAGTTAGATATTTTATCCAACACATAGTATTTGCTACGGAAAGTGATAGGTGCGTTTTGCATATTTTATAAGCTACTTGAACCAAGTGTAACCATAGACAATACAAGGAGGCAGTTAACTAATCAGCATGTATATAATGACAGTCCAATGATGTTCCAAATTAGTGGTACTCAATAGCTGATTGGAATGTCCCAGTCTGACATTGTAATCCCCCATACAATTGTTCATCTTCCATTGAGGAATTTGCTGCAGAAAGCCCATCAATATTAACATTAGAACTCAGTCAACCTATCCTCATCGAGGATGGACACAAAATGCTGGATTGACTCAACGGGTCAGGCAGCATCTCTGCAGAAAAGGAATAGGTAACATTTTGGGCTGAGGCCCTTCTTCAGACCAATCCTCTTCAAATATAGCCATGTCTGGACATGTGTGCTTTTTGGGGTTGTTTTAGCATCAAAGCTATGTCTGTGAACTATGAAGCCAGTGACAACTGGAAAAATAACCTGGAGACATAATTTGAAATCCCACACGACAAATTATAATGTGATCAATTAGACGAATCAGGAATATAATATCAGTGATCGTGATCGTGAAATCATCAGTTTGTGATAAAATCTCATCTGATTCACTGATGGAAGTGATTCTCAGCGAAGTGGTTGACCCTCAATTAGTTTCATTTAGTTCATTGTTACGTGTACCAAGGTATAGTGAGAAGGTTTTTTGTTGCGTGCTAACAAGTCAGCGGAAAGACTATACACCATTACAATCGAGCTGCCACAGTTTACAGATACAGGATAAAGGATATAACATTTAGTGCAAGATAAAGTCCAGTAAAGTCCGATTAAAGATAGTCCGAGGGTCTTCAATGAGGTAGTCCGAGGGTATTCAGTTGCTCTTTAGAATGGCAATATTATTTAAGGACAACTACAAACTGAACGTATTCACTATTCTTGACAGCAATATCTGCATCCCTTGAATGAACTATAAAATAATTAAATGTTCTGTAGTTAGTTGAACTAAGTGCACCCTAATGTTTCACTGCATATATGTAATCATGTTTCTTGCCTCCAAATATAGTGGATGCTCAGCAGTGCATCATGAAAAAGCCCTTCAGTCTACAGCCACACAGTATTGTTCCACACAACCATACCTGGCACCATACTGTCATTGAGAGAGAGATAGGTAAGTGGCGGCATTATCAGTTATCTGAATGACTTTCAAACATGTCCTCCAACCTTTCTATTCCACTCCTTGAATACTGTAGGCCCTGATATCAGTAGGCGAGGCTTTAAAAAAAGGCAAAAGTCCTGACACTTCCAAGGGAGAAGAGCTGCTGCCGATCTCAGCGGCGGGACCTCACCGACATTTTGTTTTGTTTCATTTCCTGCCTGGCAGACGACCAGATAAACCGTCTGGCCTCTGAGGATAGATGGAACGGGAGCAACAGGGAGGCTAGAGTGGGGATCCTCATTGTACCACATTGAGAAGCATCCTGAGTCAACTCAGTCTGATGGGGAGGAGAGTCCTGATCACAAGCTGATCACATCATGGAGCCGCTGAAATCTGTAACAGTGGCAAGGCATGATGTCTCTTTTCAAAGCAGCTTTCAGTTCTACACACACCTGACAGAGTTAAGTCTACACATCATCATTTTGCCATTAACTCAAGGTGTAGTTTAGTTTATTGTCATGTGTAAGGCTTCCGTTGCGTGTTAACCAGTCAGCGGAAAGACAAGACACGATTACAATCGAGCCATCCACAGAATTGGTGGCAGAGAAGATGATAACCATTCTAATCTGTTTCACTGAGTGAAAAATAAACTATTGAGAAACTCAGTGGGTCAGGCTGCAACTGGGGAGTGATATGGACAGGCAGTGTTTCTGGTTCTGGGCCTTTATTCAGACATTCAGCAAACATGTGCCATTCCTAGTCTTTAACACTTGAAGGAGGTCACAAGACAGTGGGGAGGGTGCAGACCTGTGGGGAGGGTGCACCCCCAAAATCAGCTGTTCAGAGATGATGGATCAAATGGCCTGCTGATTATTTCCAATATTGCGAACTGTTTTAAAAAAAATCTTTATTGCTATCTAATTCACTTCATGGGTAATGCATGTAGAGAGACCAAGTGCTGTCCAGAATATAACAACTGCCTTCACTTTAAAACAGTGGGGAAAGATATAATTAGCCTCGAGATTCACTTAATAAGTATCCTAGAGATTCACTTCTGGGATAGATGTTTGGTCACATGGAACAATATTCTAATATCCAAAATCAATGAAAAGTATAATGCAAGCAGTTTTTACAACATTTAAAAGAAAGTGACTCTGGATCCAATGATTCTGTATCAGTGCAAATCATCCATTTGGTCTGAAGCCCTGCTTTGATACACACAGTCTATTCCTTCTTCAGCATGCTGATCTGTCCTTAAAAGTAATATCTCCTTCATTCAAGTCACATATTCCACAACATCATGGTGCAATAACCCCTCCCCCCCCCCCCACTCTCAATCCTAAAATTGTAATCATGATTATAAGCCTTTGAAGTTGACCATTCAATCACTAATTGCAGCCTGTTTCCACAATCGTCCCATCAAAACTTTTGAACACTTCCATTCAATCCCACTGCAGGTTCTTCCGTGATACAGCAACAAGACCCCCAAAAAATGCTTCCTTCATATAGCAGTAGCAATAAAGCAAATCCCAGGACCAGTATCAACAGGTGGCGCAGCGGTAGAGTTGCTGCTTTACAGCGCCAGAGACCCAGGTTCGATCCAGATTACGGGTACTGTCCATATGCAGTTTGTGCGTTCTCCCCATGGCCTGCGTGGGTTATCTCCGGTTTCTTCCCACTCCAAAGATGTACAGGTTTGTAGGTTAATTGGCTTGGTTATAAATGTAAACTTGTCCCTATTGTGTGTAGCAAAGTGTTAATGTGCGGGGAACTCTGGTCGGTGCGCTTAGTGGGCCGAGGGGCCTGTTTCCGGGATGTATCTTTAAACTAAACTAAATGACCCAAAAGTCTGGTTGAAGAAAAAGATTTTATGTGGCATGTTAAAGAAGTAAATGGTGAGAGTGGTAAAGAGGTTTAGAAAAGGAATTCCTCACATTTAGTGCCTTGGCAGCGTGACTACCAGTGATGAACCAGTTAAATCTGGGGATAAGCGAGAAGCCAGAGTTGGAGGAGTCCAGAATCCCAGTTTCCCAAATCTTTTTTTCCAAATTTGTACATGCTTGCATTTGGCAGGTCACGGTGTATTTGTTCTATACTCCATCAATGAGAAATTGGATTACAATTTCACATGTTACCTAATTTATCATCCAATCTGTCTCTTTTGCGTGCTTTGGAAAATTCCCGCACTTTCCTGTTTCACTTAGACTTGGATCCAGGATGAAGTAAAAACAGGAAAGCGCAGGAGTTTCCCTGTTTTCCAAGTTGTAAACTTATTTTTACAGCTACCAGAATAAGCACCAGATATCTTCCTGCTGTTAATACAGATATGTTATGACTGATTGAGGCTCTTTCTGAGAGTGCAGCAGGAGAGGATCATTGCCTGATCATGTCAACAACCACGATAAATGTCTGGATGGAAATATTTGAGGATAAAACAAGAATGCCCATGAGCAGAAAGCAAATGCCTCTGTTAACTGGAAAGCCGATACATTTTATAAAGCCTGTTCATTTTCAAATGAGTGATAGTGTTGCACTGCAAAAGTATAACATTATGGAATTCTTCAAGGTTTGAAAGGATAGTTACTCAGCGCTTGTTTCTCTTTGAGACCTGGGAGGAATGGTCTTGATATAGTCATCTTGCTAGGAGCAAGATATGGGTTTTTTTTCAGTCCGAGGGTATTGCATTTTGCAACTCTCCAGATGTTTGCAGGTACTCAGTTACAGAAAGTATTTGGGACTGAGAATCAGTAAAGTTATGGATACCAAGGGAATTTAAAGATATGGGGATGAGGTAGGAAAATGCATACAAGTTCTCCCCAGGATTCAGATGCCTGACGTGTGGGCATCCCCTATGTACAAAGTAGTGTTTGGGAAACCAACGGGTAGTTGGGGTTAGATTTGCCCACAGTTGTGGGACAACAGGCATCTTCTGCCAGTAGGGAATGGGATATTTCATAAATCCATAAATTAAAGGAGCAGGATTAGGCCATTCATCCCATCAAGTCTACTCCACCATTCAATCATTCTCCTGCCTTCTCCTCAGAACCCCTTTCACCCGTACTAATCAAGAATCCGTCAATTTGCCCCTTACGAATGCCCAATGAACGCCTCCACAGCTGCCTGTGGCAATGAATTCCACAGATTCACCACCTTCTGACTAAAGGAATTTCTCCTCATCTCCTTTCTAACGGTACAACCTTTCGGCGTCCCTTCTCCCATCACCCTTCTCCCATCAACAATCGAGGGCTGTGTGGAGCATGGTACAGGGAGCCCCAAGCAGACTCGCTCGTTCAGTGTCAGTGAGGCCAGTTCATGGCCGTTCTTCCAACAGCTACTCTTCCTTCCATCACAGCTGCCTCCAGTATCCTCCCTCACACACTGTTTACGACTTATAAACAGATTGGCTTACAATCACTCAGGAAAGGAACTCTGTCGTAACCTGGAGACTACCTGTGCCAGGGTTAGGATCAAGCGCTGATCTTATTGAATAGCAAAGAGAGCTGGTTAAGCCTGTATAGCTTACTGCTTTTTGATTAAAAGTTTTTATGTGCTTATGTCATTCATCTCTTCATCATAATGATCTGATAATGATAATGATCTGATAAAATCTCAAGTCTAATACTGAATAAAGCAGAGGTCATTTGCGGTAATAGGCTGGCGTTTCTGAGCACTAATATGTTTCTGTCTGCTGCAGCACAACTGAGGAGTCTATCACCTGGCCGCATCAAAAGTGACAGCGAAGATGACGACCTTCCAAATGTGACGTTGGACAGTGTTAATGAAACTGGATCCACAGCACTTTCCATTGCAAGAGCTGTACAAAAGTAAGTACATCTCTTTCTGTGCACTATACATACTCTTGAAAAATGGTTTCACTTCCCAATAATCTCTGTAATATTGCAGCAAAAAGGTGCTGGTCAAATATAGGTCTGTGTTATTTCTAATGATTGTGGTATGTAATGCAATCAGAATTTTGCTTTCTTTGCACAGCTTTCTAGTTATCAGAATTAGAGCGAGTTCCTTAGTTTTATTTAGAAACAAAATGATCTTGCAATTAGAGACTTGTATTTAAATTGCACCATTTCTCTTTGGAGAGTCTCAAAGAACTCTCCAAATACTAAGGTGAGTATTTGAAGTGTAGTCACTGCTGTAATGTAGGACATATGGCAAGGTGGCAGAAGCAGCAATGTGATAATAACCGGGCAATCTGTTACCAGGAATGTTGATTGAGAGATAAATATTGGCTGAGGATACACTGGGGATTACGTTCCTGCCTTAAGATCCTGTTATATCCACCACCTGAGGGAGAAAATGGACGTGATTTAAGATAGAACCTCCAATGATGTAGCAGAACCACTAATGATGTGGCACAACCTTGATACTGCATTGCCCAGTTTTTATGCTTATCTCCCTGGAGTAGGACATAAAAACTCCCGATATCCTTTCCACTCCGAGATGAGGATGCAATCAACTGAACTCCTCTAATCCAATCGTGCAAAGGCGTTTAGAATTGTCCACTACAAGAGAACAACAGGTCCTTTGTTAATTGTGCCTTGTACCTGCTAAGATGAAGAAGTAAACCATGCATTGTGGAGGGATAGCCTCAATGAATGCTCCAGACATTCACTGCAATCTTCTCAAAGTGCCAGTTATATTCTTTGCACTCATTCATATGCGGTTTGGGTCTTGTCAGAAATAAGAGTGATGTCCCCTTGTTTTCTGGAGTTCCAGTGGGTGAATTTTTGTATACGATTGTAATTCGTCTTCAATGACCTGCTGTATCTGTTTTGGGCTGCTTCAGTAATTCAGCTTCAGTACCAAAGAATGTTGCAGCCATTGGTAAATCACGTTAATGCAAGTGAGAGAACTTTGTCTTAAGTTCAGCACTGGAAACTTGGCAACACGTGAATGACTGCAGTAAACATGCTCTCCATGCAAAGAGCAGAGAGCTGGAAATCGTGCTATGCTTTCTAATATAGGCTGAATGTTGCTTAACTCTATGATGCACTCGCATATGGAATAATCTGCCTGGATAACACATTAAAAAAAAACGATTTTCACTGTATCTCAGTATACATGACAATAATAAACCAATACCAGGTCCTAGTACTCTTATTTCCTGAACCAAAATACTTTGATAGCTATTCCCAAAACTATGATGTTTATCACCAGGAAGCCAAGGGCAGCAGACTCGTAGAGACACCAGCACTGTCAGGGTCGCCTCCAAGTCACACATCATCCTAACTTAGAAACATATCATTAGTCCTACATCATCATTAAATCTAAGTCCTGGAACTCCCTCCCCACCCAGAAGGAATACATAGTTCAAGGTGGCTGACCTGCTGAGTTCCTCCAGCACTTTGTGTGTGTCTTCCATGCTCATACCATTGGGTTTCTCAGCTACCCAAGCGGAATATGAGGAGCTGTTATTCTGATTTGTGTGGCCGCACCCTGGCAATGGAGGGGGCCCAGGACAGAAAGGCCAGTATGGGAATGGGAAGAGGAATTGAACTTGTCAGCAACTGGGAGATCCCGTAGGCCTTGGCGGACCGAGTGTAAGTGCTCGGTGAATAATTATGACCTTCCACCCCGTTGAGCTGATATAAGCTTCAACATACACATAATTTTCCAGATGATACTCCACCCTTCTCCCCCGAACATCTTTGCACCATGCATCATGTCAATACCAAGCTGTATTTCTAGCTAATGCCAAGGTCTGCACCCAGTTTAACATGTCTTTTGACACAAAATTGACTTGAGGACCATAGAAACAAACTGCTTGAGAAACTCAGTGGGTCATGAACATCGTGACCCAAAACATCATCTGGCTTTTTCCCTCTGACCCACTGAGTTCCTCAGCAGTCTGTTTTTTGCTCGAGATTCCCGCATCTGCAGTCTCTTATGTCTCCCTTGAGGACAAAGAAATTTGTTAGTAATTTAACCGCTCCTCTCCCGGTCAAACATGAGGCACCAATCATTTTAAAATATTATGACAAGGGAATTATTCATTTCTGTGCAATTTTTTGGGATACATGCCACTGTTAGGTGAACAAACCTTTAAAAATGGGGCATACATTGCAATGATTATTAAAAAAATAAACCGGATCAAAGTACAGAGGATGTGGCCAAGATTAAATTGAACATCTATAATGTGCAAACCATTCGCTTCAAAAAGGGAAAAGTAACATAAGTTGATCAGTATTAGTTTTCATTTGATTCCTTTCCATTTAATGAAATGTGGGCACAGAGGTAGAGTTGCTGTCTTACAACGCCAGCGACCTGGGTTCGATTCTGACCAAGGGTGCTGTCTCAACGGAGTTTGTACCTTCTCCCTGTGACCGGGTGCTCCGGTTTCCTCCCACACTTCAAAGAGAGGTTTGTAGGTTAATTGGCCTCATTAAAATTATTAATTGCTCATGTTGTGTAGGATATCGCTGGTGTACCGGGTGATTGCTAGTCGGCACAGACTTGGTGTGCTGAAGGACCTGTTCTCGTGCTGTATCCCTAAAGTCTCTCTAAAACCTAAAGTCCAAAGTCTGAGTTTTAAAATTTTTAAAAGAGTTTCAGCTGTTAAATCAGCCAACTTAGAATTGGAACTTAGGTTGGAAAAGATGATTTTGTTCACTACTAACTGATCTAAAGGGAGAGATTCACCATATTTGCTGGTGCTAAACATACAAATAGTTCTTCTTCAGAAACTAAGTTCCACTGAAGTCAGTGCATTTAGAGCAACTACTGAGGGCATGTTTTAGGTCAGCCACTATCCTGCTCTCTGTTTGACCATTGGGAATTGCAAGAACAGACCTATCTAATTTCTATTAAGACCCTGGGCTGGCATTAGCCCAAAAGAAACAGGTGATCACCAACAGTGCAGAACGGCAGGAAGTGGGTTGAATGTGCTTGTGAGACAGTTCACAATTAAATCTGGCTGGCTTTCCTCCACCCTTATAAATACATCCACTTACAAGCACAGTCCATTCATACACATTGCTTTGTGACTGGGATCCAATAACAAGGTAGCTTTCAAACCATTGCTAAAAGGACCCTCATCAGTGAGCACAGCAGAGAACAGAAACAGAATCACCACCTGGCGGATTTTGAAATGGCCAGCTTTGAAACAGCCAGCTGACATTTTTAATCTGTACGATAGCACTTGTTTTCTTACCTTGTGCTGAGGTTTTCACTAGGATTGCCAAATCTCCACAATTATCCTGGAGCTCCTGAATTATTGACCGACCTTCCAAAAAAAATTGTGTTTTAATACAAGTCTCTTTGACTGACACACAAGTATTGTTCTTTTGAACAATCAAATATTTGCTTGATTTCTAACAGGCTGTGGGAAGGCGGGTATGTGGACCGAGAGTGAGATGACTCTTATTGAAACATATTGAAACATATAAGATTATTAAGGGGTTGGACACGTTAGAGGCAGGAAACATGTTCCCAATGTTGGGGGAGTCCAGAACCAGGGGCCACAGTTTAAGAATAAGGGGTAGGTCATTTAGAATGGAGATAAGGAAAAACTTTTTCAGTCAGAGAGTTGTAAATCTGTGGAATTCACTGCCTCAGAAGGCAGTGGAGGCCAATTCTCTGAATGCTTTCAAGAGAGAGCTAGATAGAGCTCTTAAGGATAGCGTAGTCAGGGGGTATGGGGAGAAGGCAGGGACGGGGTACTGATTGAGAATGATCAGCCATGATCACATTGAATGGTGGTGCTGGCTCAAAGGGCCGAATGGCCTACTCCTGCACCTATTGTCTATTGTCTATTGACTCGTGGGACAGGGATTTGGAAGGTCATATGTTGATTCTTCCAGGTGTAGGTTGACTACCATTGGCCACCAAAAGTAGTTCATCAGTAGAAAATCAGTAGTTTCCAAAATTAGGCGTGGGGCTGCAAGACTCTCAAGTGAAACGGTAGCGTAGTGGGCGGCACGGTAGTGGGCGGCACGGTAGCGCAGCGGTAGAGTTGCTGCTTTACAGCGAATGCAGCGCCGGAGACTCAGGTTCGATCCTGACTACGGGTGCCGCACTGTAAGGAGTTTGTACGTTCTCCCCGTGATCTGCGTGGGTTTTCTCCGAGATCTTCGGTTTCCTCCCACACTCCAAAGACGTACAGGTATGTAGGTTAATTGGCTGGGTAAATGTAAAAAAAAAAAATTGTCCCTAGTGGGTGTGGGATGGTGTTAATGTGCGGGGATCGCTGGGCGGCACGGACTTGGAGGGCCGAAAAGGCCTGTTTCCGGCTGTATATATATGATATGATATGATATGAAACAACAAACAATCTGCTAGAGGAACTCAGCAAGTTGAGCAGCAACTTTGGGAGGAAAGGAACGGTCAGCATTTCAGGTTGAAGTCCTGTATCAGGACTGATTTGATGACAGTGTCCACACCACTGACTTTCAGGTTGACTGCATTGAGGGTGAGTGAGGGAACGACGTTCTCGATGAGGCTTGATTCTGTCATCTCATGCTACTTCATGGTTGCACTGACAGAACCATTAAAACTCCTAGGTCCACCTTCTAGATCCTGCCGTAACAATTGACAACCTTTTCTACTGTTCACCAATTTTGGTGTCATCTGCAAATTGCTATTGTCATCCAAATCTTTAATCTATGGCAAAGAACAATGGACCCACATTCGATCTCTGCAGCACATCAATGGTTACAGGGCTTCAATCTGAAAAGGTTCTGCTCTGAACTCCTTCCACTCTGCCAATTTTGTATCGAATTGGCTAGCATTAGGACTGCACAGTGGCGCGGCGGTAGAGTTGCTGCCTTACAACGTCAGAGACCCAGATTCGATCCTGACTATGGGCGCTGCCTGTATGGAGTTTAGAAGTTCTCTCTGTGACTATGGGTTTTCTCCGGGTACCCCGGTTTCCTCCCAAACTCCAAAGATGTACAGGTTTGTAGGTTAATTGGCTTTGGTAAAATTATAAATTGTCCCTAGAAGGATTATGTTAGGATACCAGGCGATCACTGGTCGGCGCGGACTCGATGGGCCGAATGGCCTGTTTCCGCGCTAAAACTCTAAGGTTTAAAGTCTAAAGCATACTGTATGATCTAACCTACCAGATCAGCCTGCCATGTGGTACCTATCAATATTGCTAAAATAATAAACACCTTTTAATTCTAGTTTTACTAAATATGTACAACTGAGATTCAATTGAACTTACAAGAACTAGAGTCATTGTGTAAAATTTGCAATTAATTCACAGGATGTGGGTGCCACTGACAATACCCATGTTTACTGCTCATCCACGATTGTTTTTGTGAAGATACAATAGACTTTTTGGCGAAGCTTCTCCTACAGTTTAAAGAAGGGAATTCAAGGATTCCGACCCATTGACAGCAAAGGAATAGCAATGGGAGTTCCAAGTAATGATGGTGTGTAAGAAGGGAAGACAAACGCAACAGGCAAATGGAAACACTGCCACCTACAGGCTCTCCTCACACACATCATCTTTACTTGATGCTCTATCACAGTTTGGATAGTTTTCTCTGGAACGTCCGGAGTTGAGGGAGCCTTGAAAGAAGTACATAAAGTTCTGAGAGGCATAGATAGGGTAGACTGTCAGAACCTTTTCCCAGGATGCAAATGTCCAACACCACAGGGCATAGCCATAAGGTGGGATGGGAAAAGTTTCATGGAGAAGTGCAGGCCACATTTTTTTACAGGGAGAGTGGTGGCTGCCCAGAATGCATTGCCAAGAGCAGTGGTGGGGGCAGATACAATAGTGCCGTTTAAGTGGCTTTTAGATAGTCACAGAAGTGCAGGGAATAGAGGGAGATGGATCATGTACAGGCAAATGAGATTAGTTTAACTTGGCATCATGTTCGGTACATACATTGTGGGCCAAATGGCCGGTTCCTGTGCTGTACCGTTCTATGTTTAACAGCTGAGATAGTGCCTCATCCCAGAACCATTGTTACGCCGGTTCTCCTATCAGTTTCTTTATATTACGCGGAGTGAATCATATGAACTGAAGAATGGGGTCTGTCATGGTAAAGGCATCCAGTGGGAGCTGAGATAGATCATTCACTTGATGCTCCTGGAAGGAGATGGTTGCAAATGCTTGTCTGACCTTCACAGGTTGAGCCCTGACATTATCGAGGGTAGCTTTGTTCATGATCTGAAGGTCATCCATCTGGCACTGCAGATGCAGGAAAGAGACACGAAGAGTCCACCATCTCCATCCTGTGTCAGTAAGGCGAACACTGCCAACACTGAATAAATGGCACTCCACCAGAGTGGCAGAAATTTAGAACACACGTACAAATAGAGATTGATCTTAAGTCAAAATCACAATTTTTAAAATTTGTATTTCAGTTACCATTAAATAGTTTTTAATAGTGTGTGAAGATTGTCACCTATTTCTTCTCTCCAGGGATGCTGCCTGACCCATTGAGTTACTCCAGCATTTTGTGTGTATCTTCAGTACAAACCCGTACCTGCAGTTCAAAAGTCAAAGTCAAAGTCAAGTCAAAGTCAATTTTATTGTCAATCCTCAGCCAGTTTACACAGACAGAAAATCGAAATACCGTTTCCCACAATCCCGAGGAACAAAGTGCATAAAACTAAGTTAAAATTAAAAAGGCACAGCAAACAACAATCAACATAAAATATAAAATATAGTCACTTCAAATGCGTTTTAAAAAAAGTGTCTGGTGCTGGATGTGCGTGTGTGTGGGGTGTTAAAGTCCAGGTCCAATGGGGGAAGGGGAGAGAGGAGGAAGGGAGGGGAGAGAGTTCAGCATCCTGACAGCCTGGTGGAAAAAACTGTTCTTTAGTCGGGTGGTGCTCGACCTCAGGCTGCGAAACCTTCTCCCTGAAGGCAGGAGGGTGAAGAGGCTGTTGGAGGGGTGGGAGGGGTCACCCACAATGCTCAATGCTTTGCGGGTGAGGCGGGTGGTGTAAAGGACCAGGAGTGTTGGGAGTGAGGCGCCAGTGATCCTCTCAGCAGTGTTCACTATGCGCTGCAGGGTCTTGCGGCTGGAGGCTGTGCAGCTGCCGAACCACACAGTGATGCAGCTGCTGAGGATGCTCTCGATGGCGCCTCGGTAAAAAGTGTACATGATGGGTGTGGGGGCTCCCGCTCTCTTCAGTTTGCGGAGGAAGTAGAGGCGCTGCTGGGCTTTCTTGGCGATGGACGTGATGTTGTTGCTCCAGGAGAGATCCTCGGTGATGTTCACCCCCAGGAATTTGGTCCTGCTCCACAGCAGCACCATTGTCCTTCCTACACAAATAGTTTTTAAGTCTCAGCTGCCGTTATTTAAGGTAAGGCAGTCATTAAAATAAAGTGTAAAAAATGAACTGAGTAACGACGTGAATTATGACAAGTTGAAGCCCCAAATCCCAGCCTGGGTAAAGCTAAATCTCTCTCCTGACTCCTGCACAAAATGCAGTGAGGAACAAATTAAAGTTATATTCATTCACACTATAAAATTCCAGTTAACTGTTGGATGGATCCAGTCACACTTCATCCTGACTGATCCATCTTTTCCATCAAATCAATGCCGCTTTAGTAAACTGAATTTGTCGCCTGCTTTCTGGTGATTATAAGATAACTATTTGAGATCTAAACCCAAATCCTGTGAAATGAAGTGAAAGAAACAGGCTTACTTTGTTGCATCGATGATGAGGTTCAAAACCCATTTCAGAGACCAATGCACATATTTTGCCAATAAATGCAGCAATGAGGGTGTGTCACACAATTAATGGCAGTCTCTTTTGCTTGGGATGTAAAATAAAGGTCTTATTAATTCACTCTGGTGATTGTAAACTGTATCATTGAATCCAATCAGAGAACAATGTAGCTTATTATTTCCCACTTTGCTGCTTGTGAGATCCTGCTTGAATTATAGCACTATATAATTCCTTGTATTAAACTGATCTTCCCATTCTGTCCTCTTGTGATGTGTTATCCTCTTCTCCATTATTTAGGACACAGAATATAAAACAATGCAGCACGGGAACAGGCTCTTCAGTCCACAACATCTGTGCCAAACCAGATGCCAAGGCCAATTCTCATCTGCCTGCACACAATCCATATCTCTCCAACCCCTACATATCCTTGTGCCTATCCAAATGTCTCTTAAACACCGCAATCATATCTGCCTCCAGCACTCCCCTGGCAGAGCATATTTTGAAATCCATCCATTCTCCTGTTTCTGCTTAGATTTTGCTTATGTCTTTGGCACAAAAAGCAGCACAGAGTTCAGTTCTGCGGTCGGCTGCGGTCTCTGGAATGTAGTGACCATGCGTGTCTCCTCTGGATGCTCCATTTCCCCTCTCACATCCCAAAGATCAAAGGTTTCAACGGTCTTTTATTGTCACGTGTACCAATTAAGGTACAGTGATATGCGAATTACCATACAGCCATACCAAAAAAAAGCAACAAGACACACAACTACATAAAAGTTAACATAAACATCCACCACGGTGGACTCCCCACATTCCTCACTGTGATGGAAAGCAATAAAGTCCAATCTTTTTCTCTCAAGATGTGCAATATGGTAGGCTAATGGCCTCTGGGAATTGTCCCTAGTGTATAGATGAGTAATTAAATATTGTGGAGAGTTAATGGGAATGTGGGGAAAATAAAGTGGGTTTAGTGTACAATTTGTGTTAATGGGTGGACATAAGGAATTGCAGATGCAGATTTACATTAAAAAAAGACACAAAGTGCTGGAGTTACTCAGCAGGTAAGGCAGCATCTCTGGAGAACATGGATAGGCGGTGTTTCTGGTCAGAACCCTTCTTCAGACTATTTGTAGTGGGGGAGAAATTGGTGTTTGATAGCCTGCATGGACTTGGTTGGATGAAGGGCCTGTTTGTTTGCTCTCTGACTGTTCATACATTTCAACTTCTCATTTTATTACAATTACTCTGTTGGCGATCTATCCACTATGTCCTTTAAATCCACTGATTTACCATCCATGTAATAGAGGTCAGCCCCAGATTCACCTCTACTTATATAGTCACTCAGGAGTATAGGGCCAGCGTGCAGCTGGGGATGGGAGTGTGGTCAGAGGTGGGGATTGGAGAACAGGCTTCAGATGGTCTTGGAGTGCTTCTTTGTTTCAGATTTGTTCAGACAAGCTGAAACGTGCGCAGCATTTGCCAATGCCAGCAGCCTTTGTGTATTCTTTATTATTCTCAGGTGGTCCTTGCCCCTATCCATGATAAAAAGCTAGGACTTACTAGGCATTGCAGTCATTGAAAGCAAGCATGCAGGTGCAGCAGACAGTGAAGAAAGCGAATGGTATGTTGGCATTCATAGCAAGAGGATTTGAGTTTAGGAGCAGGGAGGTTCTGCTGCAGTTGTGCAGGGCCTTGGTGAGACCGCACCTGGAGTATTGTGTGCAGTTTTGGTCTCCTAACCTGAGGAAAGACGTTCTTGCCTTAGAGGGAGTACAGAGAAGGTTCACCAGATTGATCCCTGGGATGGCGGGACTTTCATATGAGGAAAGACTGGATAGACTGGGCTTGTACTCGCTGGAATTTAGAAGACTGAGGGGGGATCTTATAGAAACATATAAAATTCTTAAGGGGTTGGAGAGGCTAGATGCGGGAAGATTGTTCCCGATGTTGGGGAAGTCCGGAACCAGGGGTCACAGCTTAAGGATAAGTGGGAAGTCTTTTAGGACCGAGATGAGAAAACATTTATTCACACAGAGAGTGGTGAGTCTGTGGAATTCTCTGCCACAGAAGGTAGTTGAAGCCAGTTCATTGGCTATATTTAAGAGGGAGTTAGATGTGGCCCTTTTTGCTAAAGGGATCAGGGGGTATGGAGAGAAGGCAGGTACAGGCTACTGAGCTGGATGATCAGCCATGATCATATTGAATGGCGGTGCAGGCTCGAAGGGCCGAATGGCCTACTCCTGCACCTATTTTCTATGTTTCTATGTTTCTATTAAAGTTGCCAGTATTACAGAGTCAGCTGTGGTTCAATGGATAGCATTCTGGTCTCAGTATCAGGAGGTTGCGATTCAAGTCTCACTCAAGAGACTTTAGCACCAGAACGTAGTCTAACACTGCAATGCAGTTCTCAGTTAGAGAAATCAAAATTGTTTGATTTTATTATTTCTAAATGGAGAGAGACTGCAAGTGAGTGATGTTCACTGGGATTCTAGTGCATGTATCACTAAATGTTATCAGGCAGATCCAACAATTGGTTTAGAAGGCAAATTGCACTTTGTGGCCTTCATTCCAAAGAGGTTGCAGATTAAATATAAGGGATTGATGTATAATATGATAAGTATAGCGATAGATTAAATATAGGTTTTACTATAATTGTACAGGCCATTGGTGAGGTCTGCACACAATTTTGGTCTCACGTTAAAAAAAAAGGAGATTAACCAGGTTAATGAGAGAGATGTTCTACGAAGAGAGACTAAACAGTTTGGGCCTGTATTTATTAGGGTTTTAAAAGATTGATGGGTGAAGGTTACGCAAATATATAAGATCCTCAGGGGGCTTGATAAGGTAGATGTTGAGTTTTCACTTGTGGAACAGTCTCGAATAAGGAGACATAACTATAAAATAATGTGCTGTTCACTCAAAACTGAGGTACAATTACATTTCTTTCCAGAGAGGATGGTGAAACTCTGGAATTCTCAGCCCCAGTGGATGGTGGAAGATGGATCATTAGAAGTATTTAAAATGGAAGTAGATAAATATAGATCAATGGAAGCGGGGTATGAAGAAAGGGCACAGAAGTGGTGTTCAGGTCAGACATGATTATATTAAATGGTGGGGCAGACTTTAAGGACCTAATGGTTTACCACTGCTCCCATTTTCTTGTTTTCTCGTGTTCCCGTGCAACCTCCTGGAAAGAATGATAAAGAAATGCAAGCTTTTTTGAAAAAAATATTCTCCTCATGCTGCTATGCAGTGGTGGCGAGTTTGGACTTGCAGTGATAAGGGTTAAGGTTCTTGCAGCAGTTTGCAAATGAACCATTCACTACAAAAGCATCTCGAGTTGAAGCAGTTTTACTGCAGCCCCCAATAATTAAAGTAAGTAACATTCGCCACCTACAGGCAACACACAGCAAAAGCAGGGCACTGAGCGCCTGAAAGAAAAGTGCTAGAGAAACTCAGTGTGTCAGGCAGCATCAATGGGGGGAAATGTACAGATGACGTTTTGAGTTGGGACCCCCCCCCCCCCCCCCCCCCATCAGATTGACCTCCAGCTCCTCCAGTGTGATTTTTTGCTCAAAATTCCAGTATCTTGTTTCTCCTGTTAACATCTGGAATAAGCTGCATTGAGCCAACCCCCATGTTATGGGAGACACAAAATGCTGGAGTAACTCAGTGGGACAGGCCGCATCTCTGGAGAGGAGGAATGGGTAATGTTTCGGGTCGAGACCCTTGTTCAGTCTGACTTACGAGGCTTTGCATTCAGTCTGAAGAAGGGTCTCGATCCAAAACGTCACCCATTCCTTCTCTCCAGAGGTGCTGCCTGTCCCGCTGAGTTGCTCCAGCATTTTGTGTCTACCTTCGATTTAAACCGGCATCTGCAGTTCTTTCCTACATGCTCATGTTATGGGATCCATGGGTGCATTCCTGGAAAACCGTCTGCTTTGTGATTTTTATCAACACAAAGTTGTGATATCTGCTCGTGGGTGAAGAAATCTCCTTTCACAAATTTCATAAGAGGTAATTTCTATTTGTACCCCTATTTTTTTGGTCATGATGTGCAAATTCCACAAGGGAGAATTTCCCTTACCCGAACTGCAATAACAAAGGGGTCACCTGCATTGAAGCCTTCTAAGATGGATACTGATCTTCACGTACATCATTTTAAATTCCTCACCACGCTGATTGGAACTGTGCCACATTGCAGTTTTTGCTGCTTGTCGGTCTTATAACAAATTTGCTGTCAATCTTATAACTCGTATTGTTTAAAAAAAAGTTTTAATAACTTTGATATTGTCAAATCGAGTTTATTGTCAGATGTGCATGTACGAGGAGTTAAGGTACAAGGAAAATTGTGTCTGCAGCAGCATCACAGGCATGTAAATTCAGACAGCGCACAAAAGCATAACTTATAGACATAACCAAATTACACAAAATTACATAACTGCTGTGTGGGTTTTTTTTGTGAGGTTGCAATTTTATAAACAATGCATGGACCTCATTGATAAAAACTGCACATTCACTTCTCAACACTCCTAGTCAAATTATAGCTTGCACTGCACCGCACTCTAGATTTTAAAAAACGAGACTACATGGTAAGGCCGTCAAAAACCACACAAAAATGTTTTGAGACTAAACCAAATATGCCAGTGACATATCATTGATGTGGCCCAAATTTGTGGAATGGTGCTTCTACTTTAAGCGGATAAATTAGCTAACTGGCTTGTGAAATCAGTACTCCTTAATGGAAGAAAATAATCCACTGCAGGCTTTACTGACAAGCCACCACCTTATAACAGCTGAACATGAGGTCAAAGCCTGAAAGCCTAGAAACTGACAGTTGAAAGTGCACTTGCCTGTTGGTCCCTCGGTTTACAGCAGTCCTGAAATTGAGATTATGGTGAAGCGGTTAGAGATGCTGCCTAAATCTCCAGGGACCCAGGTTCGATCCTGATTTCAGATGCAGCCTGTGTGGAGTATGTGTGTTCTCCCTAGGACTACTGTGTGGAATTCCCCTGGGTGATCCAGTTTCCTCTTTAAAATGTGTTGGTAGGTTAACTGTCTAATGTTGACATGTTGTGGGTAAGTATCAATGAAAACAAATAGAGCTGATGGGCATGCGTGAGTAAATAAATTACAGTGCAATACCTGAGGGAAATGGGACTCATGGGCTTGCTTTTGTGGGATGTTAGCGTGAATCTGATGGGCCGAATGGCCTCCTCCTGTAATAAACAAGACTTTTCAGTCTTCAGTAATGGTGGTCTCAGAAGTCACTATTTTTTTGCGTACAATATTTGTGGGGACTCAGATTTACAAGTACAGGTCCTCCTCAGCTTCCGATGGGGTTCCGTTCCGGGAAACTCATCGGAAACCGAAAGTATTGCAAGTCAAAATGCATTGAAAATGCAAGATCACGTATCCAGAAGTGAGCAGCAGCTCGCTACGGGTTGCTGCCGATGGCACCATCGCAAAGTCGAACTATCGCAAGTCGAAACATTGTATGCTGAGGAGTACCTGTAGTAATGCATTACATAAAGAGGCATTGGTTCCTTCCACCAGTCAAGGAGTTGCACAGGCTAACTGTTTAATGGCAAAGCTGAAGTCATTGCGAGTAAAGGTTGGGCACCTGCTGGGTTCTGTTCTGCCGCACTTGGACAAAGGATATCAGTTACGAAACAGACACAATCGACGATATCCTGGAAAAGGTAATCGAAGCAAATAAACTCTGAACTCAATCTCTCATATTGTATAAATACAGTAACAACAGCCGATGATTGTGTTTGACCAAAGTGTGAGGATTTGTAATGTTGAATCTCAGAAAAATAGAAAAAGTGATAGCATACATCAAGTATTTGCACACTTAGCTACACTGACAACCTACCAAAAACACAAAACTGAATGTTTTGATAACTATGTAGTTGATTAGATTTATACATTTGTAATGAAATTGTCAGAGTTGCTGGTAATTACACAAATTTCTGCAATGTTTCTCAATTTTATTTTTTTTCTTACTGATGTGGTGCAAAATGTATCCTCCAGCAGTAACGCAATTGAAAATATGTCTGAAGACAAATTATTATTTTGTTGTATTTCAAAGAGTAGAAACTTGTATCCAGGGCAAAAATCCATCTGCTGGAGGAACTCAGAGGGCCGATTCTGAAGAAGGGTCCCAACCCGAAATGTTATCTGTTCATTTCTCTCCACGAATACAACCAGGCCCATTGAATTCCTCCAGCAATTTGCTTTTTGCTCAAGATTCCAGCATATGCAATCTCTTGTGTCTCCAACGAGTATATAGGACCGACTTAAGATAATAATAAGCTATACGTAGTGGAGATACAGAAGCAGATATCTGGTGCCTGTTGTTGTTTATGGTTTTTAAACCTGTAGTAAATTCTCCTTGCACCATCTTGTGGTTTAAAATGGAAATGCAATGGAAACAAATCTAAAATGATAGGTACAGAACTGTTTTAGCTCCATTTATTTGTCCACAGAAGACAAACATATTGCAGTAGTGCCTTTTCTCATGCCCCTCATAGGTTTGCGTAAGGCTTCCTGCAGCCATTGAAATATGGAATTTGACAGACCAGTCATTGCGGTACCTGTAATGGAAGTAATTTTTGTAGTTCAATGATATCAGGTTCTGCTACCACACGTCAAACAAGACATGACATAAAGATATCGGCGGGGGAATTTTTATTTGTACTAACGTTCATCTGGACTGACTGTGAGTACTGTGGGAATGTTGGACTGGTGGTGATACAGTGTCTCTCAGGTGAGAGATTAAACAGACCTTAACTGCTTTCTCAAGGGGGATGGAATGGAATACTTTATTGTCACATGTGACAAGGCACAGTGAAATTCTTTGCTTGCATACCCAATGTATGCAAATAATGGATGTGAAGGATCTCCTGGAGTTCTTTTGATGAAGATGTCAAGAGCCATACTGTTTGGAAATTAGGCCCTTCAGCCCAACTTGCCCAGACCAACCAACATGTTCCATCTACACTAGTCCCACTTACCTGCATTTGGCCCATATCCCTATAAGCCTGTCCTGTCCATATACCTGTCTAATTGCTTCTTAAACATTGCAAAAGTCCCTGACTCTCAACTACCTCATCCGGCAGCTCGTTCCATACACCCACCACCCTTTGCGTAAAAAAGTTATCCCTCAAATTCCTAAAAAAAATTTCCCCCTTCACCTTAAACCTATGCCATCTGGTTCTCGATTCCCAAGAGACTCTGTGCATCCACCCCATCTATTCCTCTCATGATCTCCCCTCAGCCTCATGGTTGAGCCATCTTGATTAATATTTACTCAGCATCACCAAAACAGGGTGGTCGCTGACTTGCAATTCCTGCCCCAAATGTCCATACTGAAGCCTGAGGCAAGGAATGTTTGTACTTATCTCATGCAGTATCTGTAGCAGGTAATTATGGTCAAGAACTGGACTGTTTATTAGGGACAAGTTCTTCAATTGAGCACAGTTGCTCCAGGCATTTGAGTGGTCCACCTGCATCTGCACCCCTATCAAACACAAAATATATTTAACATTCAACAGATTGTTAAAATCTGTTGAAAGTATTAAAGTATACTTGATTATTAAAAAATTTAGGAACAGCAGAATCAGGTGGAAAGCAAGAGATGTTTTAAAAATCTGTAAATAAATCCCTGACAGAAGTTTATAAAATTATGGGTGGCATGGGCAAAGTAAATAGTCAGAACCTTTTCCCCAGGGTGGAAGTCTAAATGAGATATAGAAGACAAATCTGAAGAAAGTTCCCCGTCCGAAAAGTCACCTATCTATCTTCTACAGGGATGCTGCCTGACCCGCTGAGTTACTCCAGCATTTTGTGCCTTTTCTTTACGAGGCAAGTCTTTTTTTATAAAACGTGGGAAGCGGTAGGTGCCTGGAACATGCTGGTGGAAATAGATTTGGCAGCAATGTTTAAGAGACATGCAGAGAGGCACATGAACTTGCAGCGAATTGGGGGATATAGTCCATATGCAGGCAGATGTGCCGTACAATTGTTGACATGGTCAACACAGGCACGGTGGGCCAAAGGTTCTGTTCCTATGCTGCACTGTTCTATGTTCTATTAGTACAGGAACATTCTCTTTGGCATTCCATGGCTCCACTCACCATGATGTCAATCTAAACTAATCCCCCCAGCCCTCATATGATCTCCATGCCTCCATTCCCTGCATCTGCCTGTCTAAATGCTTCTTACATGTTGCTATTGTACCTGCTTCTTCCATGCTCTCCTCCAGCTCTCTGTGTAAAACAAACTTGCCTGACCAATCTTCTTTAAACTTTCCCTTCTACACAAATTAAGCGCCATGGTCCCCCTCCCTTCGAGGCAGTGCAGCGTAGGTTGACGAGATTGATCCCTGGGATGGCCGGACTGTCATATGAAGAAAGATTGAAAAGACGAGGCTTGTATTCACTGGAGTTTAGATGAGAGGGGATCTTATAGAGACATATAAAATTATAAAATGACTGGACAAGCTAGATGCAGGAAAAATGTTCCCAATGTTGGGTAAGTCCAGAACCAGAGGCCACAGTCTTAGAATAAAGGGGAGGCCATTTAAAACTGAGGTGAGAAGCAATTTTTTCACCCAGAGAGTTGTGAATTTGTGGAATTCTCTGCCACAGAGGGCAGTGGAGGTCAAATCACTGGATGGATTTAAGAGAGAGTTAGATAGAGCTCTAGGGGCTAGTGGAATCAAGGGATATGGGGAGAAGGCAGGCACGGGTTACTGATTGTGGATGATCAGCCATGATCACAATGAATGGTGGTGCTGGCTTGAAGGGCCGAATGGCCTCCTCCTGCACCTATTTTCTATGTTTCTAAGTCACAGTCGAAGAATAAAGGGGAGGCCATTTAAAACTGAATTGAGAAGAAACGTTTTCACGCAGAGAGTTGTGAATTTGTGGAATTCTCTGCCACAGAAGGCAGTGGAGGCCAACTCACTGGATGAACTTAAAGGAGAGTTAGATAGAACTCTGGGGGCTATTGGAATCAAGGGATATGGGGAGAAGGCAGGCACAGGTCGATGATCAGCCATGATCACAATGAATGGCGGTGCTGGCTCAAAGGGCCAAATGGCCTCCTCCTGCACCTATTTTCTATGTTTCTATGTTAATGGGAAAGATGCCCATGAGAAGTCTAGCATCTACACACACTTGCAAAGAAACAACAGTGATCACCTAATCACAATTTGTGAATATTCGGTTTGATGAATGGTAGATGTGGTGGCAAAGGTACATTTGTGCGATGAGGTAAGTAAAAAATTTGGAGATATTTTGGCAGATGTATATGGTAGTTGAGGGGCGCACTGATGAATGTGTATGCCAGTATGCCACCCATATGTTTAATGGATGGCATACTGACAAAGTAGAGTTGTTGCCTCACATCTTCATTGACCCAGGTTTAATCCTGATCATTCATGCGGTTAGTGTAAAGTTTGATCTTTCCATGACTGGGGCTACTTCTCACTTCCAAAAGGCTTGTAAGTCAGTAAATTGATTGGCAACAGTAAGTTGTCCTCAGTATGTAAGTGAATAGTAGAATTTCAGGGGGGGGGGGGAGGAGTTGATAGGAATGGGATTAATGTTGATAGGTACTCAATGGTTGGTACAGACCTCTTTAACTATTATATCACTCCAACCATAACAATAAATAACTGGTAATTTTAAGAAACATTGTCAAATTGAAACCGAGATTGAAATTGACATTGAAGATAGACACAAATGCTGGAGTAACTCTGCATCTCTGGAGTTTAAAATGGGGGTCTTGACTGGAAACATCACCTATTTCTTTTCTCCAGAGATGCAGCCTGACTTGCTGAGTTACTCCAGCACTTAGTATCGATCTTTAATGTAAATCAGCATCTGCAGTTCCTTCCGACACAAGGAATTGACATTTAGGGATTAACAAATTCTAGGAAGGAACCATGCTACTAAATCCAGAAGGCGTTGCAGAATAAACAGAAGTTTGGAAACCTCTGATGTTTAAAAAAAAATCTTGTTACTGTGTGGCTTTGTGCCATTGTTCAAGCCGGAACATCAAGTAATGCAGAGAAAATAGGTTGTTTCATAAATGATTAAACATGTTGTTTCCAGGCATGTTTTAATGTGACTTATTATATTCCCAAGTCACCTGCTCGGGGAAGGCTGGTTGGAACCCTTCCCAAGAATGTGTTGACATATTTCTAAGCAGGAAGACAGCCACAGTGACCCAAAAAAAGGAAAATAAGGAAACAGCGTGTTTGTAGCATTCGACTGAGAGATTCATGGTGAAGTGCTGTCTTTTCCAACAGCCAAACCAGGTTCATAAAAGAAATCCAGCTGATTAAATGTGCAGGAAGGAACTGCAGATGCTGATTTACACCAAAAATATATATATATAGTTCTGGAGTAACTCAACGGGACAGGAGGCATCTCTGGAGAAAAGGAATAGGCGACATTTCGGGTTGTGACCCTTCGTCAGACTCAGCTGATTGAACTGATTATCTTGTTCCCACTTGTAGGATCTTGCTGTGCACAAACTGGCTGTGGTGTTTTCCACATTACATGGAAGTGCAAAAAATGGGAGTTGATATTAAGCTGGAGTTTAGAAGGATGAGAGGGGATCTTATAGAGACGTATAAAATTATAAATGGACTAGACAAGCTAGATGCAGGAAAAATGTTCCCAATGTTGGGGGAGTCCAGAACCAGGGGCCACAGTCTATGAATAAAGGAGAGGCCATTTAAAACTGAGGTGAGAAGAAACTTTTTCACCCAGAGAGTTGTGAATTTGTGGAATTCTCTGCCACAGAAGGCAGCGGAGGCCAATTCACTGGATGCATTTAAAAGAGAGTTAGATAGAACTCTAGGGGCTAGTGGAATCAAGGGATATGGGGAGAAGGGAGGCACAGGTTACTGATTGTAGATGATCAGCCATGATCACAATGAATGGCATTGCTGGCTCAAAGGGCCAAATGGCCCCCTCCTATGTTTCTATGTTTCTCAGCCATTCTATACTATCATGGGCAATCCTCGACTCAATAGCATATACACGCTCTCCCCATATGCTTGATATTCTTCTGTCTAGAAATCAATCACCTTCTTAAATATATTGAGTACTTTAGACCACATTCTGCCATGAAAAAGAATTCATAGTTTTGCCACTCTGCGTGTCAAGGAAGTTCTTCCGCCATCTCAGTTAGAAATGTCATCCTGAGACTATGACTCCTCGTTTGTGATACTCCAGCAGGAGTTTTACGAATAAGGGGTAGGCCATTTGGGACTGAGATGTGGAAAAACTTTCTCAGCCAGAGAATTGTGAATCTGTGGAATTCTCTGCCACAGAAGGCAGTGAAGGCCAATTCACTGGATGTTTTCAAGAGAGAGTTAGATATAGCTCTGAGGGCTAATGGAATCAAAGGACATGGGGAGAAAACAGGGGCGGGGTACTGACTTTGGATGATCAACCATGATCATGTTGAATGGCGGTGCTAGCTCGAAGGGCCGAATGGCCTACTCCTGCACCTATTTTCTGTGTTTCTATGAGACAATTCCTCTCTCTTCCAGTCTGTTTAACCTTGATTGTTGAGGAGTGAGTGTTTAAGGAGTATAGTAAGGGGCTGAGAACATGTCCTTGCAGGGCACCAGAGTTGAGGATTATCGTAGAGGATGATTTGGTACTTATCCTCACTCATTGTGGTCTTTTGGACAGGAAGTCGAGGATCCAGTTACAGAGGGGAGCGCTGACCTCCAAGTTCCATGAGTTTGGAGATGAGCTTCTCATTGTACTGTACCTCGAGTAGGATATCAGGGAATAAACTTTGCAAAGTTCTGCCAAGAATTACAATCATTTTACTGTTGCGACAGCTTCCCTCAATTTACTCCAGTGGTAAATGCACAGCACCACAGATTAATGCTGAGCCTTCAGATGTTATGAGGGAGTCAGAAGCTTCCCTTCAGTTGCGCATTCCTTTGGCAGATCTGAGCTGTTATTTCGCTGCATGGATTGAAGACAGTCAGACTGCAGTGTACACATTTCTGATTATGTCAGTGTTACAGACAATAACATGGACTTGGAATATTTTTTGTTGCTTCATAACTTTTATTCTTATTGATAGCACCCATTCATACCTAGCTGTTCAACCATAATTTCTGTTGCAATCAATTACTGGCAGTGTAGTTAGGAAATCCTATGTTATTTTTGGCTGTGCATTACATAACCTGTATGTGCAGTTAATATTGCATCCGATGTGGCCTCGTGTACATTGAGCAAGAATAGACTCTGCAATCGTTTCAACAAACTCTTGTGCTCAGTCTGCCAAGTCTTACCGGATCTCCCAGTTGCTAACATTTTACCTCCCCTTCCCATTCCCATACCGACCTCACTGTCCTACTCCATTGCCAGAGTGAGGCCACGTGCACAAGTGGAGGAACAGCACCTCATATTCTGCTTGGGTAGCTTACAATCCTACGAGTTGAACTTTGAATTCTCCAATTTTACGTAACTACCAACAAACCTCCCCCCTGCACCCCCCCCCCCTGCACCCTGCACCCCCCTTCCCTGTGCTCCACCTAAACACGCAGATTTCTCTCTTTTCCTCCCACCTGCATTCCTTCCTCTGGCTTTACAATCACAATCTCCAATCCTTTTGGCTCATTGTTTTTTTAACCATCTGTTTATCCCCCCGCCTGTATTCACCTATTACCGGCCACACTTTCTCCTCCTCCTCCTCCTCTCTTCTAGCTTTCTTCTTCCTCCTTTTCCTCACCCCCACCCTACTTCAATCATTCGGAAAACGGATCCCACCCCGAAACATCACCTAGCTATGTTCTCCAGGGATGCTGCCAGACCCACTGAGTTATTCCAGCACTTTATCTCTTTTTTAAGTATATGTAGCTAGTTGTCTAAGTTGGTGTTGAGGACTCCGATCAATGGCACAGTTTCTGAATTTGGTTAATCGAGACAGGAAACTCTACAGTCGATCTTGCATTGTGAAGGGTTATGATTCATCAAGGCTGCAGTGACAACAGTAGTCTGGAGTACTGCCAGGCTATCTGGCGTGAAAGACATCTCTGAGGTTTAAGAGCCAATAAAATGATTGGTGAACAATGATTCATGCCTTTTGAATTGTGGCCGAGAGAAGTTTAGGCCTTCAGCACCTATAATTTCATAATGCCTGATTCTAGCAACTCAGCTGCTGTATGAGACCCAATCGAATGATGAAGGTTGTGTTACAAAACTGTACAGTTCTAAACTGACAATCCAATATTGATCCGTGTAGCAAAATTCACATTTCATGTAGACATAAAAGGGACCCTCTCAATTTATCGTGTATGTCAACACTTGGGAGAACTCACATCAATCCCATTGTAGGAGCCATTTATGTTTATTGTTGGCATATCATATTATTTTGCTAAGATATACCTAACAGTGTGGCCCATTAACTGAGCTTTTCAATTAGCAAATATTCCAAGAGAACATGTCACAAGGCTCAATACTTCAGGATCCACATTGAGTGTGGTTTGGATGATCATTGTTCGTGTTTTGTAACTGCAAGATTTCATTAGATAGATTCAGGTGGACTATTATGAGCTGTTAGACTAAACACTCTTTATTTTGTGACCAGAAGTCATCTAAATTGGACATCACAGCTGCAGTGTAAAGCACGTTTGACAGAAAATATAATAAAGAACCATACAGCATAGGTGACAGAAAAGGGAGGCACAGGGAGAGGGAGAGCATACAGTTCTCAACAGACCAAGGACAGAGCAACCAGCTACAACTTGCATGCAGAATTAGGAAAACCTGGTACGTTCATCTCTTTGTTTGTACAACTACCTCAATAAACAACCAACTCAACTGGAAATAACGACTGGAAGTTCTGTTCTATTGGGTCTGCGTAAGATCACTCCTACTCTACCTGTGTATTAATGGCAACTGGAAATGAGGACACTGGAAAAGTTGAAAAGTTGCCATTACACCCATTCTTTCACATATATCCCTGTAATCTGTTCTCTCTCATTTATCTATTTGTGTTCCCATGCCCCCCCCCCCCCCCCAAACCAATTATTGCTACCCACACCAGTGATAATTTGCAGTGGCCAATTAACATTCCAATTTGGGATGTGGGAGGAAACCAGGGCAACCAGAGGAATGGTCACAGAGGGAATGTGCAAACTCCACACAGACTGCACCAAGGGTCAGGATAGAACCAGGGTCTTTGGAGCAGTGAATCAGCAGCACTACTTGCAGTTCCACCGTGCCAACCACCTTGGCCATCTTCAATGAAAATTCCAAGGAACCTACAAAGAATATGTTCGAATGCTCAATGGCAACTGACACCATGACAGAGTTTGTTGGATATTTGCTCTTTCTTCAAAGTCATTAGAGCACTATTTCTCTTGCCGCTGACCACTTGGACTGCAGGTTATATTTCTGAGTGACTACTAAGTTCTTGACAGTTGGAAGTATTGGAAGTTGTTACGATGACTTTAAAGTGGTGGTGCAGCTGGTGGAACTGCTGCCTCACAGCAACAGAAACCTGGGTTCTATCCCAACCTAGGGTGCTGTCTGTGCTAGGTTTGCAGTTTCTCCCTGTGACCATGTGAGTTTCCTCTGGGTGCTCCGGTTTCTTCCCACCTCCCAAAGACGTGTGGGTTTGTGTGTTAATTAGCTGCTATAAATTCCCCCGAGTATGTAGGGAGCAGATGTGTAAGTGGAATAACATAGAATTAAAGTGAATGGGCGATGGATGGTTGGCAGAGACTCAGTGGGCTGAAGGGCCTGATTCCATGATATACCTCTTTAAAAAAAGTCATGTGTGATTCGCATGGTGATTAGTGTTCTTGGGAGAGGTGGTCAGGAACAGGAAAATAGTGGTTAGTCAGTCACTCATTTCTCGACTAATTGAAATTGGATTGAGTACCACACAAGTAACCAGAGGCTGCACCAGGCACCTGGACTTCACCATTTCAATTTACCAATGATGCAAATGATAGACACAAAATGCTGGAGCAACTCAGCAGGTCAGGCACCATCTCTGGAGAAAAATAATGGGTTCCGACTCGAAGCGCCACCTATTCTTTTTCGCCAGAGATGCTGCCTGACCCGCTGAGTTACTCCAGCATTTTGTGTCCATCTTTGGTATAAACTGCCGTCTGCAGTTCCTTCCGACACAATGATGCAGATGAACTAACTTATTGACGGAAGGCAGTGAGATAAAGAAAAAAATCTATTCAATTAGTGTGCTGCTAATTAGTGTGCTGCCAAAAAGCTTTGGTGGTGAAAGTACATCTAATTTCTAAAATGGGAGAAATTTCCCTGTGTGGCCTAGGGTCGAGCAAACACACAATAGTGTTGCACTCTACACATTCAGTTGCATTGAACACAATGTGCAAGTGATCAGCACTGGAGGCTGATATACTTAGAATGGGCGATCAAAAGACAAATAACTGATGTTGTGGAGAGTAAATGCCATTTATCTGATTATTGTTTGAATCCCCTCAGCATCTTGGTAATGTCCCATTCTCTACATGAGTATTAATTGAGGCAATAAACCCTCAGTTCTGGTGTATTCATTCTGTGATCATTGTGTCCTTTTTCCAGTTCAGATTCCCCTTTCAGTATCGAGAGTACAAGACGTCAGCGAAGATCGGAGTCCCCAGACTCAAAGAAACGTCGCATTCACAGGTGTGACTTTGAGGGCTGCAATAAAGTGTACACAAAAAGCTCTCATTTGAAAGCACATAGGAGGACACATACAGGTAGGAGGCTACAAAAGCTTGCCTTTAATGTAAAAGTGTTACATAATGGGGAAAGCGAGGAGAGTGAGCATCAAGTCACAGGGCAAAGCATTGGATTTGTGAACAAAAAAGTTTGTTTGAAAGCTGGTGCTTTACGCGGTTTAACATGATCATAGAACTAATGTAGCAGAGATACCATGCACTGGTAGAAAAATCTAGAGTTCAGAGGGCACAGAGGAAGGAAGAAAGGGCTAAGTTCCATGGATATAATACCTTTCACAACCTCAGGATATCCCAGGGTACTACCCAGCCAAAGTACCTCTGAAACATGGTCACGTGTGGTAAAGCTGCTTTGGGTGGGATGGGAGCATGGATGGGGTTTAAAATGGCGTGTGTGTGTTTAACATGCTATTGGTATAAGGAACTATTCTAACAGGTTACATTTTCCCAAACTACATGAGAAGCCAAGAGGAATACGGCTGAAATCTGAAGTGGATACGTATGAGCAATAAAATAGAGGTGGAAATCAATTACTTTAAAGATGAAGGTCTTTATGCGTGTAATGACACAGAAGAAACAATTCTGCCGATTGGGTCAATGCCAGCTCTCAGGGAAGACCTCATGTCCTGCATCCCTAAAACGTACTCTTCATCAAAATCCCTTTGGCTTTTTTTTGCCATTAGCCCAAGGTGTAGTTTAGTTTATTGTCATGTGTACCGAGATACAGTGAAAAGCTTTATGTTGCATGCTGTCCAGTCAGTGGAAAGGCTACATGTGATTACAATCAAGCTATCCACAATGTACAAAATGCAGGATAAAGGGAATAACGTTTAGTGCAAGGTAAAGTCCAGTAACGTCTGATTAAAGATAGTCTGAGGATCTCCGATAAGGTAGATGGTAGCTCAGGGCCACTCTAGTTGTTGATAGGAGGGTTCCGTTTCCTAATGACAGCTGGGAAGAAACTGCAGGTATGAATCTGGGGGGGTGCTTTTTCACACTTCTGTATCTCTTGCCTGATGGGAGAGGGGAGAAGAGGGAGAAACCAGGGCGAGATCCATCCCTAATTATGCTGGTGGCCTTGCCGAGGCAGTGGGAAGTGTACATGGAGTCAATGGTCACACCCCTCCCAACCCTTCCGAATTTGGCGGAAAGTTTCCTCTTTCTTATTTCATTTCCGCCATTCCGATTTCGCCTCACATTTTTCCGCAAAACAGTTGGTAATTGCAATTTGGCCGCTAGAAATCGCTAGGGGTTCCGCGAGAAATCCCCCGCGCCCTGGAAGTCTCCGTGAAAATGTGGCACCTAGGCTGGGCAAGGCAGCCAATCTCAACCTCATCGGGACTTCCATGGCCAATTTGTCAATTCGGCCATTAGAAGTCACGAGGGGTTCCGCGAGAAATCCCCCCGCCCTAAAAGTCTCGCCGAAAATGTGGCACCCAGGCTGGGCAAGGCAGCCAATCTCAACCTCATCGGGACTTTCATGGCCGATCGGTGGTTGAACTTGCAACCTGTGATGGGACTCTGGAATTCCAGCCCAACTGGAGCCAGCACATCTATCCCCATTGGCCGGCCAGATAAACCAGAGTGCCAGGAAATCAGTGGTGGAACTGTAATGAGTAAATATTAAATTTAAATGTGCGGGTCGGTCGGGGACGAGCTGCCTGTCCGTGGGCGTGGGGAAGAGAGTGGAAGTTTTGTTGCCTCCATCACAGTGAGGGGGTGTTTGGAGTCACTGTGATGGACGTTTGTGTTGGGGGTATGTGTCTTGTGTTCTTTTTTTGTATGACTGCTATGTAGTTTCGTTCGGTACCTCGGTACTGAATGACAAATAAAGCTCTGTTATACTGTTATACTGTTATATAACTATATTAATTAATTAAGATGGGGTTAAAATATAAAACACGTCCTTATGCTTAGTCGAGTCACATATATTAACTCTTTCTTCATAACTTAGTCATACATTTTGTGACCATTGATCTTTTATTCAATACCAAGAGAATTGGGATATGTAAGGAAAAAGAAAAATAATTAGAAAAAAACAAAACAATATTTTCTGTGTTGTAAAAAGTATCTCTGTTCAATAACCTTTCTGTAAATAGCAGAATATAGTCATGATAGGCCTGACATTGTACATGTAGTCCAAGAACTGCAGACTGTTGGAAATAATAGTCGTTTTTCACACATGTATGTAGTGCAACGCGTATGCGCATTTGGCGTGCATACCTTTCTTTTGCTGAAAAGTTGCATTACGCGCCATATTATAAATTTTGATGTAAAATTCTGAATTTTGGACATCAAAATTATGAATTTGTAAAATCAAATGTTGGGAGGTCTGGTAATTACTGTAGCCAATTAACCCATCAGCTCTTCTCTGCAAGAGGATATGCATGTGGTTATGGCGAGAATGTGAAAACTCTGTGCAGACAGCATCCAAGGTCAGGATTGAAACAGGTCTCTGGAACTTTGGGGCAGCATCACCACACTGCTGCTGACTGAATGAGGAGCTTAAAACTCCTCCAATGTCAGCGAGACAGCCAGGCTGAACTGAGGTAGCCTAGATTAGGAAGTAATGGAGAAGATGGTGCTAACTCCAAATATACACATGGCAAGCGCTCAGTAGGAGGACAGAAGAAAAGGTTTAAGGACTGCCTCAAAGTGTCCCTCAGATACTTGGACCAACCTCAGCAGTTGGGAGTCTCTTGCTCTGGACCGTCCAACCTGGCATAGCAAGCTCACCACAGGAGCCCGTGCAGCAGAGAACAGACGCACTGCAGAGGCCCAGAGGAAATGCACCGCGCGCAAGGCCCGGGCTACCTCCACTTCCACTGCAGCAACCATCCACTTGTGTCCTACGTGTGGGCGTGCCTTCCGGGCCCGGATTGGCCTCACCAGTCACCTCCGGACCCACAGTCACCAATCCTCCAACTGAAAGTGAAGTCATGGTCATCTTCGAACCCGAAGGACGAACAACAACATCATATTGGACAAAGTGGTAAAGATAGATTCTTGATTCCAAGGAGGTGACTGTGCAGAGATGGAAGGAATAGCCATTCATTGAGGTAAACTAATCATGTGGTGTGCCTTCACTTTCAAAAGAATTGTTGGCCAAATGAATGACACACCTTTACAGGTCAAAAAGATAATGTACCAAACACAGACTCTGTCATCTATGAACTTGGCTTGGTCCCCTTGTTAGAGAGGTGGAATTGGGAGAGCAAGGACTCAAGAGGACTGAAATGTAAAGATAAATGATTGTTGTAGATTTGACAAATGGTCTCAGAATGGACGTTTTAAAGAGAGTTATTTTGGTGGTTGTGAAAGGAAGATACAGTGTTTAAAGAGAGTAAGTCACCATTATTGTTCAGCAGAGAACCATGAGTGGAGAAGTACATTGGAGGCAATCAGGAACTGGACCTCCTGTAAGACATGAGCAAGGAGAATGTGTGAGGAATGGTCAAGAAATCATAAGATGGCCATTGATCAGGTCAAGAATAGCTGAGAGACCTATTGGGAGAAGTATCATGGAGAATGGTATAACTTCAGTGCACATGGCCCTGAAGATGGAGTTTAAGAGGACAAGAACAAATTGAGTTTTTGAAAACGAAAAAAATAGAAGTGTTGGCCTGATCGTGGAACAGTGATTGTCCGAAGAAGTGTTCAGACTCAAAACGTCACCTGTTCCTTTTCCCCCCCGAGATGTTGTCTGACCCGCCGAGTTGTTCCAGCACTTTGTGTCTATCTACATTGTTTGATGAGTCAGTCTCCGTGGTGCTTGAAAGGAGACAGGCAGGGCAAGTTTGTTTTAAACACAGAGAGTGGTGGGTGCCTGGAATGCACAGCCAGGTAGTGGAAGCAGATAAGATAGTGGTGTTTAAAAGGCTTTGAGGTAGGCACATGGATATGCAGGGAATGGAATATGGATGCAGGTAGATGAGTGCAGGTAGATGAGACTAGGTCAGGGAGAATGGTCGGTGTGGACTGGTAGGGCCGGACAGGCCTGTTTCCATGCTGTAGTTGTTATATGTTATATGATACAAATATATTGAAGGATATGGATCATTTGATGACAGAGGAGATTAGTTTAACGTGGTTAGTGCTTGACACAGACATTGAGGGCGGAAGGCCTGTTCTTGTGATGAACTGTTCTATATGTTCAACAGGATGAAAAGTCTTTTGTGGCCATGGCTGATGCTTCTGCTGTTCAGTTTTTGCATCCTACTACACATTTTCTCCATTCCAGAATAGAGGCGCGGAATCTCTGGCCCATTGAAATTTGTTTCTTCAATCCAGTTGTATCCCAATACCAATAAAATCCAACGCAATCGTTTATTTTAGGTCCAAATTTGGGTCAGTAAAATTAGAATTTCTATGATTCTTTACATGGATTTAAAAACATTGCACAATAAGCAGACCCTGGCCATAAGTACTAGCTAAGACCCAACCTGCATTAATAGAGACTGGGTGTCTAAAGTTTTGGTCTTTCAAGCAGGCTTCAATAATTAATATTTGATGCCACAACATGAATATGTTTTGAATGCTATTTAACTTACTGTAGAACCAGATACCGTAGCAAACAAATTCAAAAATAATAGTGTAGAAAGGAACTGCAGATGATGGTATATACTGAAGATAGATACACAGTGCTGGAGTAATTCATCGGGACAGGCAGCGTCTCTGGAGAAAAAGGATGGGTGACGTTTTGGGTTGAGACCCTTCTTCAAAATGATTGTGTGAATTTAGAAACCTAATTTTGGTCACCTAAATCAGATTACTAGGAATTTAATATGTTTGTATTGGGAGATTAATCTACTTTTAGCTGAATTAATCTTTACCAAATTCTTACCTTTAAATACATCAAGGTATAATGCAAAAGCAAATTGTTCTGAAAAGCAAACACATGGTAAAATGTGTTGGTCTGGTCCAGGACAGATCTTGTATTCAATTGCAACTAGGCTGAGGTGGAAGACAAAAAGGAAATAAATATCCAAACTTTACAAGAGGGAACAAAGATAGACACAAAAAGCTGAAGTAACTCAGCGGGACAGGCAACACCTCTGGAGAGAAGAAATGGGTGACGTTTCAGTCTGAAGAAGGGTCTCGATTTATCTTCGGTTTAAACCAGCATCTGCAGTTCTTTCTTACACAACTAGATCCCAAATATCCAACTGCATCAAAGTGAAAATCCCATTCTGACTATTAACTCAAAACTCTCTCCAGAGTTGCTATTCTGGGATGGCATGGGATTTTTTTTTTAATGTTGATGTTTTGAAGTGTTTTTTGTTGTATTTTTAAAGGCTTAAGTTAGATGTAACAATAATAAAGGGCCAACAGATGGTGCTGTTGTTTTATTACAGGCTGTAGCAATATTGAGCACTAAACTGTATCAGCATGGCTCACGTTAATTTAAGCAAAGATCATGCTGACGATTGTTGGTAAAGGCTGTAAAATCAGCCTGAATATCAACTGTTTTACAAGTGGATTCATTTGTATCAATTGTTGCCTATTTGTGAAAACTAAGCAGTTCATAAGATCATAAATGATAGGACTAGAATTAGGCCTTACAGCCCATCAAGTCAACGCCATTCAATGGGATTTGAAGTCTTCAAGCAGACAACACTGGAAGACAGCATTGCATTGCGTCACTAGAGCTGTGAAGCAACAGCTTAAATCAATGTGCCACTCAATTAGGTCTTCGCTCAGCCTTCTCTATTCCACTGGAAACAGTACTAACTCATCTAATCTTTCATCAAAGCTACAACTTTCTAGACATGGCAACATCTTCGCATGTCTCCACTGCACTCCTCTCTGGTGCAATCACATTTCATAGAGTCAAACAGTACGGAACAGGCCCTTTGCTTCTTTAAATTGGGGTTGGGAAAGAGAGACAGACCAGCCACGATTAAATGGCAGAATAGACTTGATAGGCCGAATGGCCTAATTCTACTCCTATTCGTCATGACCTATTCCGCAACAACTGTCAAACACCCATTTGCACCGACCACATTTTATTGTCCCCCACATTGCCTCCATCTCTCCCAAGATTCTGCTACGACCCTCAGCTACACACCAGAATCATTTTACATCAGCCACTTAACTACCATCCCGGAATACTTTGTAGACTTGACACTGAGGTTGAGGATCGAATGCAGTTGCTGGAGTTGCAAGGCAGCAACTTCACTGTGGCATCTAAAGATTTTTTCTGACCACAACAGTCGTTTAGTTTATGACCAAGTTGGCATATAGGGATAGTCCCATTTACCTGCATTAAGCCCATCTCTTCCCATCCAAATGTGTTTTGATGCTGTGAGTGTATCTGCAGCCAGAAAGCTCTTTAGCCACCCTCTGTGATACAGATTTAGAAGGAACTTTAATAGGAAGCAGAGTTATGAGCCTTATCTAATACAATCCCCCTACTTCTATCAGGCTGAGGAAGGATGCAGACCTGAAATACCATCTATCCATTCCCTCCACAGATACTGCCTGACCCACTGAGTTATTCCAGCACCTCGTGTTTTGCTCAATATTTCAGCATCTGCATTTCCTCACATCTCAATGAGCCTCTTGTATGTGCTGGACTTCGTTGCATTGTATTTTTGGTGGACTGGTCTTCTGCACAATCACACTTTAGTACAGTGTAAAGCACTGTGCACTGACCTACTTGAGAGTCTCCAAACCGCTCGGTTTACTTACAGGATCTGGACGTGAAATCCTAAATGTTTCGACTCAAGATACAAAAGGATGGCCAAAATCTCACACCAAGGGAGACATTGGGGTTTGTCTCATCACACTAAACTCTTAATTGCAACCACACAGGAGAGGCAGGAATTTTCAACTCTGCCTGCAGCTTGTGATTTATTGACAGCTTAACACAGCGGTATTATTTTGTGTGGGAGCCAGAAGGTTGCAGGTGCTAACTCTATTCTAGATCTCAAACATAAAACCTGACAGGCAATGCAGTGCAGAGAGGTGTCACATTATCAGAGAGCCTATTCTTAAAAGGTGTAATATGTAGGCACTAAGTATCACTCGAACGACAGGGTGCAACAGAAAGGATTTCATTGTGTGTGGTTAACAACTTCCGTCATATTAGTTTAGTTTAGAGATACAGAGCGGAAACAGACACATTGGCCCAGCAAGTCCGCACTGACCAGCAATCACCCTGTACACTACCTCTATCCTGCACACAAGGGACAATTTACAATTTTACTGAAGCCAATTAACCTACAAACCTGTACATCTTTGGAGTGTGGGAGGAAACCGGAGTACCCAGAGAAAACCCACACTATCACAGGGAGAAGGTACAAACTCCATACAGACAGAACCTGTAGTCAGGTCTCTGGCTATATAATGCAGCAACTCTACTGCTGTTCCACCATGTATGTATACCTCAAATAGCTTAAATGCTTTTCATAACCAAGTCTTCTTTACTTCAGACTTCTTTACTTTACTTCATGACACATAATTAGTTTTGAGAGATGATCTAAGAACATATATGAATGTTGCAGTCTGACAGAAAAATACTGCATGGAAGCAGGCCCTTTGGCCCACCAAGTTTACACCGACAATCAACCACCCATTTATACTAATCTTCCATTATTTCCATTTGTCATTCTTTCCACACACACACTCCCCTCCCCCTATACCAATTCTACTTGTTATCTGCACCTATACAGTAGAGGCAATTTACAGTGGCCAATTCACCAACCATTCGCACATCTTTGGGATGTGGAAGGAAATGTGAGCACCAGAAAAAACTCCACATGGTCATATTGCTGTATTGCCCCTAACAGTTTGTTTAGCAGGGCTGTTGCTCCTGGGAGAGAGGTGGGGGGGGGGGGGGGAGAGTGGAAGGGTTGGGGGAGGGAGAGGGTGGAGGAGGGGAGGGGAGAGGAGGAGGAGGGGGGATAAGGGGAGGGGGATGAGAGGAGGAGGGAGAGGGGAGTGAGGGAGGGGGGAAGGGAGCGGAGGAGAGGAGGGGAAGAGAGGAGTAGAGGAGGAGAGGGTGCTGCATCAATGCAGGAGAGGCAACCCCTGGGGGAGGGGGAGGGGGGGAGGAGAGGGTGCTGCACCAATGCAGGGGTGGTTTGGGCCCAATGGGTCCACTTTGTCTAGTTTAAAAATAAAACTTCTTACTCTGAAGGAATCTTGATCCATCAATTTCAAGATAAACCTAACCATTATCACTTATGGAAAATCGATCTCTGTATTTGAGCTTAATTGCATTTTACAGCCCACTGACTGATTGGCAATGAAGATAAATGTAGGCTTTTGTGTGGTTTTCTGGGCAAGAGGAGTAAGTCTAGAAAATGCACTAACAATGCATGATATGACGGAAAGACAGGATTAAGAGGCGCAGCCACTTAAGCCGGAAGAAACATGTTATTGGTCAGTGCAAATCAAAGGATTAAACAGAGTTGTTTCCCTGCCATTGTATTTGTTGCTACAGCTACTGTTTCTGTGATTTTAACCGTTTCAACATTGCCTTACATCAAAGAATGCCTGACATGAGGTTCATACAGTGGATGTTTTCAGAAACAACATCAGATGTGAGAATGTATTAATGTTAGAGTATAGAAGTTGGAGCGGGGGGTTCATGTCGCAGTTATATATGACGGTGGTGAGGTCACATTTATAGTATAGTGTTCAGTTTTCGGCTCCATGTTGCAGGAAAGATGTTGTCAAGCCAGAAAGGATGCAGAGAAGATTTATGAGGATGTTGCCAGGACTCAAGGTCCTGAGTTATAGGGAGCGGTTGAGCAGGCTAGGACTTTATTCCTTGGAGCACAGGAGGAGGAGGAGGGGTGATCTGAGAGAAGTGTACAAAATCATAAGAGGAATAGATCGGGTAGACGCACATAGTCTAGGGAATCAAGAACCAAAGGACATAGGTTTGAGGTGAGGGGTGAAAGATTAAATAGGAATATGAGGGGTAACTTTTTTTTTTACACAAAGAGTGTATGGAAACGAGCTGGCAGAGGTGGTAGTTGAGGCAGGTGCTACCACAACATTTAAGAAACATTTAGACAGGTACATGGATAGGATAGATTTAGAGGGATATGGGCCAAATGCAGGCAGGTGGGGTCTAGTGTAGATGGGACATGTTGGTTGGTGTGGAAGGTTGGGCCGAAGGGGCTGTTTCCACGCTATGTGACTCTAGAAGAAAGGACAGCAAACTGTTGGGAACCATTGATAGAAACTATGTGTTTTATTGCCAAAAGAAATGAGTTTTGCTCCCAGAACATTTAAAGACCAAAGCCTGTTACATGTTCAAGTTCTACTACAGAGATGATCACTGTTTGTGTTTAGAGCCAATGCTTTGTGAGGTTCAGTTATGACTAACAGCTCCCACCTCCCCTGTCATCCAAAGTACACATTTTCCTCCCTAATCTAACTAAATGATTGCATAAACCAGTGAAAATACACACTTTTTATGCAAATCTGACTCATAAAGGCTGAAGATCTTAGACAGATAAAGATGCAGAAGCAAAGACATGCAGATGCTGGTTTCTACCAAAGAACTGGAGTAACTCATCGGGTCAGACACCATCTGGAGAAAAAGGATGGGGGATGTTTTGTGGTGGGACCCTTCCCAGACTCCAGTCAAATTATACACATTTGTCTGGCATCTTTCTCATCCTTTTTAGAGTACCTGAAAGTGCTTACAACTAAGGAAGTAGGTTTGAGATGTGGCCATAGTTACACAGTAGGAATCATAGCAACCAATTTCAAGATTATCCTTAAAATCTGCCTTCTGGACAAAACATTTGTTCATCCATTCTAAAATCTCTGTGTGACTAAGCATCAATTGCTTTTGTTCGCAACACTTTCATGAACCATCGAGCCTCATTTAAATTGCCATTTAAGTGGAAGTTGTTGATAAAGTACTTTTAAGGAATGTCTCAGAGATCAGGGACGGTTAAAGGAAAGATCCAGGCAGCTAAAGACATGGCTACCAATGGTGAAAATATGGGAGGAATTAGGAGCAGAAATGGGCCACTCAGTCCCTGAAGCCTCCAACATTCAATATGATCATTGCTGATCTGCCCCAGGCCTCACATCCTCTTCCATGCCGATTCAAAAATTTAAGGGGTATTGGTTACAAAGAGAGACTGGACAAACTTGGATCATTTTCTCTAGAATGCTGGAGGTTCAGGGGAGACCCGAGAGAAGTATTTTACCTTATAAGATGCACAGATAAAGTAGATAGTCACAACCTTTTTCACAGAGCGGAAATATCAAACATTAGTGGGCATAGCTTTGAGATGATAGGGGGAATGTTTAAAGGAGATGTGTGGGCAGGGCCGGATTAAGCTAGTGCGGGGCCCGTAGCATAGGTTATAAAGGGGCCTTAAATACGGGACAAGGTGATGGCACCATGTGACCTCACCCAGCCAGTGGCCACTCAATCAATGATGGCCTCCCAGGCTGGGAGGCAGGTTGCAACCTCCATTCGGTGAACACACTCGCCTCCGCTTCCCGAACACACTCAGCCCCGCTCCCCGAACTCCATTAACGTTAGCGAACTCCATTAGCCTACAGAGTCGGAGCGTACAGCGGACCGCGGGCCTAATACGGGACTCTCAGAGAGTGTGTGATGGCGGGGTTTATTTTAGAGATACAGCGCGCAAACAGCCCCTTCAGCCCACAGTCCGTACCGACCAGCGATCCCGGCATGCACTAGGGACAATTTTACACATACACCAAGCCAATTAACCTACAAACCTGTACATCTTTGGAGCGTGGGAGGAAACCGAAGATCTCGGAGAAAACCCACTCGGTCACAGGGAGAACGTACAAACTCCGTGCAGACAGCACCCGTGGTTGGGATCAAACCTGGGTCTCCTGTGCTGCAAGCGCTGTAAGGCAGAAACTCTCCCGCTGCGCCACCATGGGGAGAATGACGGAGGATTGCGAGAAGAGGGCCGGAGGAGTGGGAGCCGAGGGTGCCAGAGAAGTAGAGACAGGGAGGGCCGGAGGAGTGAATAGAAGCGGGACTAGAGGTATAGGGGTGAGAGGGACGGAGTTGGGGTAGGGAGTGCAGGTGCAGTGGATGCTGAGAGGCATGCAAGGTGTGGGTAGAGGTGGTGGTAGAAGAGTGGAGGAGGAGGAGACAGGGCCCAGAAAGTGAGGAGAGAAGGCCGGGTGATTTGGTGAAAAAGAGGGCCCGAGCTTTTGGGATGGATGAGAGGGAGTCACAGGATTTTGGGAGTATGGGCCAGAAGAGTGTGAGAGAGGTACGGACGGGTAGGGCTGAGAAAAGGCTGAAAGTGTGAGGGAAAGTGCCGATAGAAATGGAAAGTCAAGGCCAGAGGAGGTGGGGGGGGGGGGGGGGGGGAGGCATGGAGGGAGGTGTGGGGGAAAGAGGTTCGGAAGAAACGGGGAGAGCATAATAGAGATGTGCAGGGGGGTAGAGTGGGATGGAGAAGAGGAGAGAGAGTGGGACAGAAAGGACTGGGAATAAAGAGGAGAGGTAGATTGGCGGAAAAAAGGACTGGAACAGTAGCTATTTGGAGAGATGAAGGTCTGGTAGGCGAGTGGGAAGGGGGATTGGGGAGGAGACGCCCAGTGGAGTGGGGAGGAGAGAGCCGGAGTAGTGAGGTGAGAGAGAAGACCGCAGGAGTGAAGAGAGAGAGAGAGAAGGCCCTAGCAAGGAGACAAGGAGAGGGAGGGGCGGAGGGGTAGGTAAAGAACAGGCGGGAGGTAAGTGGAAGAGTGAGTAGTGGAGGATTCAGGGGAGCAAGTGCCAGAGGAGTGGGGAGAGATAGCCAGAGTAGGGAGAAAAAGGACCGGAGGAGTGGGAGAGATTTGGGGGGGGGGGGGGGGGTGATGAAGTGGTGAAAGTGGCCCGGGGACTTGAGAGAAAAAGAGCTGATGAGCGAGGAGTGAGAGGGCCGGGATGTGTGGGGAGACAAGGCCAATGTTCGAGCAGAGCGGTCCAGAGGAGTGAGGTGTTTGGTTGAGGCCGGAGCTGTGTCGAGTAAGAGGACCGGAGACTGGGCGGTTGGGCGGTGACGCGCTGGCTTCCCATTGGTCCACGCAGCCCCGCAAACCCATTAAAACCGCGGCAGTTGGGGAGCGACACGTACAACACAGCGCCCCTCAGTGGGATGCCGATTTCAAGCATTTAGTGCTGGGCCCTCGAAAGTGCGGGGCCCGTAGCTAAATGCCAATTTTGCTAATATGTTAACTGCGTGTGGGGCAAGATTTTATTGCACAGAGGGTGTTGGGTGCTTGGAACATGCCTCCAGGGGTGGTAGTGGTGGCATTTAGTGGTGTTTAAGATGCTTTTGTAAGGTACGTGTTATACAGGAAAGAGAGGGATATGATGAGATTAGTTTATCTGGGCAACATGTTCAGCACACACATTACAGGCCTAAGGATCCGTTTCTGTGGTGTACTTTTCCGTTTTATGTGCTTCCTTAAATATTGCCAATGATCTAGGCTCCATTGTCTTAGAGGATAGAGAATTCCAAAGATTGACGACTAATTGCAAGAAAAAAGTTCCCAGGTTCCTCCGTTTTAAACAGCCATCCTCTAATCCCGTAACCTGGTTTCCTTGTCTGACCCTCTCCCACTAATGGAAACATCTTAACACACTGTTAAACCTCCTTCAACAGATTATCATGCCAGTTACATATTTTGGAGCAGGAACTATCCCCAAATAATGGAATGTAGCAACTTCAATGGCATTTAATTTCACGAGGATGGGTTTTGATGGGAATATATTACTCCATTGCACATAATACCGGATCAATATTCACCCAGCTCATCTACGAGGTGAATTTTGACAGTAACCCTGGATCTTCCTGAATGTGCCTTGTATTTACAGTCAAATGCAATGTTGGTTTTAAACTATTTGCATATAGCCACCAACAAAACCTGACAAATCATCACTAAATCACCTCGTCCTTCACAAAAGGCAGGCATTGCAGAACAGGGAGGGGAGACAGTGTAATTGTTGCTAATGGTGCAAAATAGAACATGAACAGGTTTGGGCAAAAATATTGCTAATGGAGTGTAAAAAGAAAATATAAAGCATCCTCCTTGTAGAAAGAACAGAAAAACAAAATAGTGAGTACTGTTGCAAAAAGGTGTTCAGAGGCAATTTGGAGTGCAAATATAATAACGTTTTGTTGCAATGGTGCAGGCATTAGCGAGACCACTGAAAGCAGCATAAACCAAATTCATTGGGAGAAGTTTCAGGAACAAAGGGCTTGTGAGGAACATTAAGCTGGCTCGATCTGTACTCATGATACATTCTTATTGAAACATTGAGATTCCCAGGGGCTTAGCAGAGTGTGTACTTAGTGGTAGTTTTCTCTGGAAGGGTGCATCTAGAATTTAGAAGCAGAGTCCCAGGATAAAGGTTGCTAGTCTAAGACATGATGCAAATAAATTTCTTCCTTAAAAAAAATTAAGAATCAAGAGCTAAAATTGGCATGTCGAAAATGTAATGCTACGGTGGTTATGGGAGATTTCAACATGCAGGTAGACTGGGAAAATCAGGTTGGTACTGGACCCCAGGAAAGGGAGTTTGTGGAATGTCTCCGCGATGGATTCTTAGAACACCTTGTACTGGAGCTGACCAGGGAGAAGGCAATTCTGCATTTAGTGTTGTGTAATGAACCTGATTTGATAAGGGAACTCAAGGTAAAAGAGCCATTAGGAGGCAGTGATCATAGTATAATACGTTTTACTCTACAAATTGAGTGGGAGAAGGGAAAATCGGAAATGTCAGTATTATAGATAGCAAAGGGGATTACAGAGGCATGAGGCAAGAGCTGACCAGATTTGACTGGAAGAAGACCCTAGCAGGGAAGACGGTGGAACAGCAATGGCAGGTATTCCTGGGAATAATGCAGAAGTTGCAGGATTAATTCATCCCAAAGAGGAGGAAAGATTCCAAGGGGAGTAAGAGGCACCTGTGGCCGACAAGGGAAGTCAAGGACAGCATAAAAATAAAAAAGAATAAGTATAACATAGCAAAGAAGAGTGGGATGCCAGAGGATTGGGACTCTTAAAGAGCAACAGAAGATAACTAAAAAGGCAATACGGGGTGAAAAGATGAGGTACGAAGGTAAGCTAGCCAATAATATAAAGGAGGATAGTAAAAGCTTCTTTAGGTATGTGAAGAGGAAAAAAATAGTTAAGGCAAATGTGGGTCCCTTGAAGACAGAAGCAGGGGAATTTATTATGGGGAACAAGGAAATGGCAGACGTGTTGAACCGGTACTTTGGATCTGTCTTCACTAAGGAAGATACAAACAATCTCCCAGATGTTCTAGTGGCCAGAGATCCTAGGGTGACGGAGGAACTGAAGGAAATTCACATTAGGCAGGAAATGTTGTTGGGTAGACTGATGGGACTGAAGGCTGATAAATCCCCAGGGCCTGATGGTCTGCATCCCAGGGTACTTAAGGAGGTGGCTATAGAAATCCTGGACGCATTGGTGATCATTTTCCAATGTTCTATAGATTCAGGATCAGTTCCTGTGGATTGGAGGGTAGCTAATGTTATCCCACTTTTTAAGAAAGGAGGGAGAGAGAAAACAGGGAATTATAGAGCAGTTAGCCTGATATCGGTGGTGGGGAAGATGCTGGAGTCAATTATAAAAGACGAAATTGCAGAGCATTTGGATAGCAGTAACAGGATCGTTCCGAGTCAGCATGGATATACGAAGGGGAAATCATGCTTGACCAATCTTCTGGAATTTTTTGAGGATGTAACTAGGAAAATGGACAGGGGAGAGCCGGTGGATGTAGTGTACCTTGACTTTCAGAAAGCCTTTGACAAGGTCCCTCATAGGAGATTAGTGTGCAAAATTAGAGCACATGGTATTTGGGGTAGGGTACTGACATGGATAGAAAATTGGTTGGCAGAGAGAAAGCAAAGAGTGGGGATAAATGGGTCCCTTTCAGAATGGCAGGCAGTGACTAGTGGGGCACCGCAAGGCTCGGTGCTAGGACCGCAGCTATTTACAATGTACATTAATGACTTGGATGAAGGGATTAAAAGTATCATTAGCAAATTTGCAGATGACACAAAGCTGGGTGGCAGTGTGAACTGTAAGGAAGATGCTATGAGGTTGCAGGGTGAATTGAACAGGCTGTGTGAGTGGGCGGCTGCATGGCAGATGCAGTTTAATGTGGATAAGTGTGAGGTTATCCACTTTGATGGTAAGAATAGGAAGGCAGATTATTATCTGAATGGTGTCAAGTTAGGAAAAGGGGACGTACAACGAGATCTGGGTGTCCTAGTGCATCAGTCACTGAAAGGAAGCATGCAGCTACAGCAGGCAGTGAAGAAAGCCAATGGAATTTTGACCTTCATAACTAGAGGAGTTGAGTATAGGAGCAAAGAGGTCCTTCTACAGTTGTACAGAGCCCTAGTGAGACCGCACCTGCAGTACTGTGTGCAGTTTTGGTCTCCAAATTTGTGGAAGGATATTCTTGCTATTGAGGTCGTGCAACATAGGTTTACTTGGTTAATTCCCAGAATGGCGGGACTGTCGTATGTTGAAAGACTGAAGCAACTAGGCTTGTATACACTGGAATTTAGAAGGATGAAGGGGATCTTATTGAAACATATAAGATTATTAAGGGGTTGGACACGTTAGAGGCAGGAAACATGTTCCCAATGTTGGGGGAGTCCAGAACCAGAAGCCACATTTTAAGAATAAGGGGTAGGCCATTTAGCACAGAGATGAGGAAAAACCTTTTCAGTCAGAGAGTTGTAAATCTGTGGAATTCTCTGCCTCAGAAGGCAGTGGAGGCCAGTTCTCTGAATGCATTCAAAAGAGAGCTAGATAGAGCTCTTAAGAATAGCGGAGTTAGGGGGTATGTGGAGAAGGCAGGAACAGGTCACTGATTGAGAATGATCAGCCATGATCACATTGAATGGTGGTGCTGGCTCGAATGGCTGAATGGCCTACTCCTGCACCTATTGTCTATTAGAATTCTCTTTCCCAGAGTGCTTTGGGGACAAAGTCACTAAATAAATTGAAGGCCGAGGTAGAACAGTTTTTGGACTACAGGAAAGACGAGAGAATGATGGTCAACAGCAAAGGGACAAAAGTTGACCCGAGGCCAAGATTAGATCAGTTACATGTAGGAAGGAACTGCAGATGCTGGTTTAAACTGAAGATAGATACAAAATGCTAGAGTAACTCTGCAGAACAGATAGCATCACTGGAGAGAGGGAATGGGTGACGTTTCGGGTTGAGACCCTTCTTCAGACCTTATTTGCTCCAGACCATCAGCTGTGATCTTATTGAATGGGGGGAAACGGCTCGATGATTCATACGGCCTCCTGCTTTTCATTATAATATGGAACCTGCCATTAATTTTAAACTCACAATATCCTTTACGCTTATTTTCAGGTGAAAAACCGTACAAATGCACGTGGGAAGGCTGCACATGGAAATTTGCCCGGTCTGACGAGCTGACGAGGCACTATCGCAAGCATACAGGGGTAAAACCCTTCAAGTGCGCAGACTGTGATCGCAGTTTCTCCCGCTCAGATCACCTGGCACTGCATCGTAGGAGACACATGCTTGTTTAAAAAGATGCTTTGAAGAACAGTGGGGAATTCAGAGCAGGATCTCTTCCAGATTCCCAGGATTCAGCTGGGCTGAATTATCAAAATGCATTGATCGAGGACACCTCTAATTGTCCAACAGAAAAAAAAAGTGGAGAGCACTCGAATCTTTCCTGATGCTGATAGTCGAAACTCACCACCAGTGGTTTGGTCATTTGGGTTATGTTAGCTTGGCCTGTTCTTATTGTTCACAGTTTCATGAGTTGGAGCATTTTCTTTTAAATAGTTCTCAGATTTTAATTCACTTTATCTTTACTACAATTCTTCAACTACTGGATGCACCCATAGTAACAGGCTGGTATTTAGTGCTAAATGTACTGCAGATTCACTCATTAGAACTGAAACTATTGCTTTTGTTTTGATTTTTTTAAAGTTCCAAATCTTCAGCCTCATTTAAAAATTGAAATGAGGTTAAAGACTTGGTGATATTTTCTTCTGCCATACATGTAAACCTCAAAAATTAGTGAACAATGGATAATACAGCTCTAAAAGAATTGAATTAGATATTTGCAGCAATATTACAGATCACAATGGCTTGGTAATTATTCTGTACAAGAATTAATCAAACCCCCTCCTTTAGTTGAAGAATGGTCTCTACCAGGTTGCGTAATTTGCAGAATGATAGAGGTAGTACGGTTCCATTAACTGGTACACCTACGCACACTCTAACTTGGTGTTATATTTCATGAGTATTCTGTTACCAGGGAATGTGCATTTTTCACCGCAACTATTTTGTTCCCATTTTACATTAATTTTTCTTGGGGTTGTTTCATATAATGGTGGAGAAACATATTAGCTATTCATCACTTGTGCAAATTGGCAACAATTTGGGAGGGGCCAAAGGTTCTTTGAACTATTAATTCAATAAGTAGTCCTTTAGATTTTCCTTTTATTTTCAATTGCCCTCAACAGACCACCATAAATATCTGAAGCCTTATATCTTGTTAATTGTTTCTCTATTGGAAAATACCATACACCATTACCATGTCACGAAAATGCATATATTATGTTGGCCCAATAACATTCAAAAACAAATTTAACGATGAAGTAAATTGTTATATTTCCATCTAGGAAAAATATTGGATAGCATCATGCAACAAAATCTACAATCCAGGCCTTTACTGTGGTGAGAATCTCTTTAAGACCATATTAGGAAAGTGCTTGTGTGTGAGGTTTATCATATCTTTCCCAACTGTGGAATTTGAATCTAGCAAGGTGGCAGATTTCCCCATCAAATGCTCGGCAGCACCGTCCACAAGGTCACGTGATATGTGACATGAACTGCAAAGTGAAAGTAGGAAGAAGTTCAGCACATGTCCTGCCAAAGTGAATGAAATGAAATGAACCCATGAGTAACTATTGCTTCAGACTACCAGTGAAGTTGTTGATACAGTTCCACTGAAGAACAGCGATCACTCTGCCGTATAAAGGTGCCATGCATTACTGTGAAAATCAGAATTGACAGGGAAATGTCCAACAGTATGTTGTGAAGAAGTTAAGTTCCACTTTGCTGGATACAGCAAATAATATTCCTGATGTTTCATGACTCTACATGATCACTGTCTTAATCCTATAGTCACATTTAAACTCTTTCACCTTACCCTTGGGGAAAATCACAAAGTTTTTCGCGTGTGTTTATCCATATTTTCTTAACAGGTTCAAAAATACTTTCTTAAAAAAATATATTATAATTACAATAGATGACAGTTCACTCCACTCATCTGCTATAAAACAGCAACCTGTCCAGGAAAAGAAAAAGGACTAATGAACAGCTGAGAGGTGTCCACGGTGATATTTGAAGCCTGCCAGTAGCATCTTCTAACCTGATTAATGTGACATTATATTGTATGAAGGAGGAAAGGTAGAGACAAAGGTGTCTTTCTTCTGATTATGCTGACTTCTGTTTGTCTTTCCAATGAGACAGTGTGTTCATACAAATGTGAAACTGGAATACCAATAGTGCAGAATTCATACTTATATTGCACAAACACTCGATATTGTTGGAAGTATTATTCCCCCCTCCCCTACATACTGGCAATATTCCTCAAGAAAGAAACTGGTATCCTTCATGGTAAACCTGATTGAAGAACTAGTACAAAAATACATCATTCTAAATATTTTGGCTCTTTTACTCCAGGTTCTTCAGGTTTCCAGTCACCCATTTGGTGTATATCAATTAAATATTTTGTTAGTAAAATTGTAACCCTAAAAATCAGATTTTCCAGCTTTGTGTACTTGAGAACGGTTTTTAAATAATGTTTTGGATGGAGAGAAACATGATCATGATAATTTCTTGGTGATTCTGCCCAAGTCAGGAGATGCTTCCAAATACTTCCCAGTGGAAGTTAGGCTTGCAGGTCTGGTGTGACTTCAATCACACACATGCACTGCCATTCAATGTGTAAAAATCCTTCTGGAACTTTGATAGGGTTTGTGGGACCACATTGTCCTGGAAATAAAGTTGTTGCTAACTTCCAGTGCACAAATGTTTCCCAGCATAGGGCTGGGAGCCCATTAAAGCAAGCTCCATACTTACTTTACATTCTTGGAAGCACCCTCCACCCAACAATATTAAGTTCCTACCCAACCTTCCTATCACAGTGTGCACCAAACCTCCCGCCTCCCTAAACCTGAAGTTTCCGACACCTGAACTTCTCCAAGAACCAGATCCTGGTCACTGTTCCATTCCAGTCATCACATCAAACTCTCCCTATCCCTATCACATACTCCACATGCTCATCTCTTCAGTTTCACCCCCTCAAGCACTGAAGACCACTATCACCCCCCACCCCCCACCCCAATCCCAACACTGGCCTGCACGTTTTAATTCACAAAAAGGAGTAATGCCCATTCAGTGAAGGCCTTGAGAGCTACTGATGATGAGAGATGGCACATAGTGCCTAATGCTTGGGCTGGTGCACTACAATTCCTCCGCTTGTATTTTATTGAATAGACATCAGTCTTAAATCTGAACTCAATGATGGAATAGAATCTCCGCTATAATTGTGAATCCGGTGCAGCGAGAAAAAAAATCTGAAAAATTCAACCTCTGTCATGTGCATGAAAATTCAACCTGAAGCAGCATGTGTTTTGCACGCCATATCTGAAATGTGGCTCAGCTGAAGTATTAAAACTGAATTTCCGAAGCAAAGTTCAATACATTTACCTCACTTCACTGTTTAGTGTGAATAAGTGGGGATGGATTTTTATCCCAAAAGGTTAAAGTTGCACCTAAAGGTTCAAGAGATGAAGGTCTGATTTCTTGAAGGATACTGTCCTTAAAATTACCAGCTCCTTTTGAAGCCACAAAGACACACAATGTCTTGCACTTTGAATTAGTCTTGGTTAATAAAAAGATTTATACAGGGATGAACATCCAAACTCTCAAAAAAAACATTCTGATATTTTACTGAAGTTGTTGGGACATCTATTTTAAATATAATGTATTATACGTGAGAGTTCAAAGTATTTTGAGAGTCATAGTTTTACATAGGCTGTAAATAGTTTGGGGTGGGAAAATAAATTGGGAGGTGTTTTAGTCCTGAAGTTCACCCATTGAATTTTGCAAATGAAAAATATGAATTAGCCAATTTATGAAAAGGTGGATTTATCCTGCAATAGTTTTTAAACCCCAGTGTTCTCTAAAAAAAAAATCCAATTTTTGAATCTTCTGAAGAAGATATTTTTGCTGGTCTTTGTACACTATTTAGTTCAGGCAATAAGTATGTATGTGACATGTTTACTAACATATATGTAAGTGTTGTTATTGTATTTATGTACAATGTATGTATTGTAAATATATTCAGAGCTTTTCATCTTACTGTAAAATGATGGTATCCCCCCAAACATGTAAAGGGAGTCTCTGTTAAGAAATTGTGTGGGAGATTGTTCTGTTTTGCCCTTGTCTCTTCTGAAGGACTTACATGAAGAAGTGTTTAATTTTCCACGTTTCCCAAAACTTCCCTGTCAGTGCTTCGCGTTTCTGTATCCAACTTTCATATGAGCTGAGCTGTGAATTGAAGAATTATAGTACCCATTTTAAACATATGCATTTGTAATTACCTGAATTATGAATGGAGGCATGAAGATTAAATAAAGTTGCTTTTGTATGTAACAAATCAGTTAACTCTTGGAAGATTACAGGAAGATGTGTGCTGAATTAGACATACATATGTACAGTTCGGAAGCACATTGACTATTCAGCAGACAAAAGGACAAAAAACAAACTGAATGTCTAAGTAGATTTTTGCCTGTTTCGTTCCAACAGGGAGAATAACTAAGCAGCAATCTGCTCTTTAAATGGCACTATTGCTCATGAAGGATACAATACATTGTTTCTACAGCAGGAAAAACATTTGAAGCCTTGATAGAGCTTTCTTCACTTTAGACTTTAGAGATAAAGCATGAAAACAGGCTCACCGGCTCATGGAGTCCGCGCCAACCAGCAATCACCCCGTACACTAGCACTATCCTACACACCAGGGACAATTTACAGTTTACAGAAGCCAATTAACCTACAAACCTGTACGTCTTTGGAATGTGGGAGGAAACTGGAGCACCTGGAGAAAACCCAATGCAGTCATAGTGAGAACGTACAAACTCCATACTGACAGCACGCATAGTCCGGATCGAACCCGGGTCACTGGCGTTTTAAGGCAGCAACTCTACCACTGTGCCGTCCTTAGAAAGGATCGATTATGTTGAAAAGAATAGCATTGCTGGTAATAATTCAGGGCGCATGTCTATATTTTACTCCATTTTTGTTAACTATGGCAAAGGGCAAGTTTTTTGGATCAACAGCATTCTGCATAATGCAAATCTCTAATGCACTTAAATTAGGGTAATCAATTCTTATAATTCATGTATTAATGGACCCAACAGACAAAATTACATTGTCCCAAAGCACAACAGTGAAGTTGGAATGATTTATAAGCATGTCCATATATACAAGTAAGGTTGCATTCTAGATAGTACTCTTGGATATCTACTGTTCTACAAAAAGGTTTGAAATCTGTGTTCAGTTGTGAGTCTGCTTTTACACTAGATGGAATGCCGGCTCTTTTCATTTTGGATCTGATCCTTAATTATATTTAAATATTTGTATTTATAAAATGTCTGATAATACCCCACTGCGTTTGTGTATACAACGCAGATAAAAATCTGTCAAAGAATTGCAATGAAGCTAATTGCAGGAAATTATGCATTCTGCCTCATATGAATATTGACAATGTTTCTTTGCTGCTAAGTTCATACTAATTTATGTGTGTGTTACACCAATGGTCTATGGTCAGGTAACAGCAATCAGACAAGAAAGAACAGACTTGCCTTTATGCAACTTCCCTTCTCAACTTCAGGATGCTCCATGCAACGTCTGAATACTGTAAGTCCATTTTGAAGATTGGTCAACTCCACATTATAGTACACAACGTCTACAGCTTGGAAGTCCCACAGAAGACCCTACACATTTGTACATACCAGTTTGGAAGCAGAGGATCAAACCCTGGCCCAGCATACCCTCGATTCAGGCACCGAGGATTCACCAAAGCTGAGGTACCAGTTGCCATTGTCGAAAGGCCCAAGGAATACGCAGGGAGGTTTTTGACAGAAGGTAAAGCTGGTAAGCAGAACTTTGCCTCCCTTCAAAACTATTTTAACAGTTTTAAAATGTCATGGACTCAGAATGATGCAGCACAAAACAGGCCGTACAGCACGCTAGGTCCACACCAACCATCAAACACCCTTTTTTTCACACTAATACTCACCTCATCCATTTTGTTCGGCTTTAGACTTTACTTTAGAGATACGAAGAGGAAACAGGCCCTTCAACGCACCGTCCACGCCGTCCAGCAATCACCCCATACATTAGCGCTCTCCTACACACTGGGAGCACTTTACAGAAGCCAATTAACCTACAAACCTGTACGTCTTTGGAGTGTGGGAGGAAACCGGAGCACCTGGAGAAAACACATGCGGTCACAGGGAGAACGTACAAACTCCGCACAGATAGCGCAGTCAGGATCGAACCCAGGTTTCTGGCATGGTATGGTAGCAACTCTACAAACTGAGCCACTGTACTAACCAGCGTGCTCTCCCCATATTTCTATTAACCGTGCCTAACTCTACCAGTCATCTACTTATACAGGGCAGTTTCCAGTGGCCAATTAATCTACCGGTGCATATATTTGAGATGTGGCAGAAAACCAGAGCACCCAGAGATCTGGTTCTAACATGAACCACTGACGTCAGCCAGCAAGATTTACTATTCCTGCCATAAGATAGGAAATACAGCAGCCAACTTGTACCCAAAGCTTTCAAATTCAGAAATGTGCGAAGTATAAAGTCATACAGCACAGAAACAGGCTCTTTGGCCCAAATTGTTCATTCTACCTCGAGATGCCCCATCTAAGCTAGTCCCATTTGCCTGCATTTGGCCCATGTCCCTCCAAATCTTTCCTATTCATGTACCTGTCCAAGTGTCTTTTAAATGCTGTTATAGTACCTGCCTCAGCTATTTCATCTGGCAGCTCATTCCGTAAACCAACCACCCTCAGAGTGAAAAGGTTGCCCTTCTCATCTTAAACCTATGTCCTCTGGTACTTGATTCCCCTATCTTGAGTGAAAGGTTCTGTGCATTCAGCCTATCCCCTTTGTGACATTATATACGTCACCCCTCAGCCTCCTGCACTTCAGAATAATGAATGAATGAGTACAGTTACAGCCTGCCCAACCTCTCCGCTATAGATAAAGTCCCCGGTATGGTGAGGCGTCAGCCAATATTCATGTTTTGCATTTATTTATTTATTTATGCACCATAAATCTGGGCAACACCAACAATATAAGCAAATGTAAACCTCAAATTCAGTGCTCAATTCATTTGACGGTGAAACAGTCTGCATTGAGATGCAAAGACATTGAACAGTGAAGGATATGACATAACACAGTGCAATTATATATTTATATTCATATATTCATGTGTTTTATGCATTATGCAGAATTATGGGACACAGCTTTGATATTGAGTGATACAGCTTGGAAACAGGCACTTCACCGACCAACACATCCCTTCTACACTGGTCCCACCTGTGCATTTGGCCCATATCCTTCTAAACCTGTCCTACCCATGTCCGCGTCTAATTGTTTCTTAAACTTTGCAATAGCTCCTGCCTCAACTTCCTCCTCTGGCAGTTTGTTCTATACTCCCACCACCCATTGTGTGAAAATGTTACCCCTCAGATTCTTATTAAATCTTTTCCCCCGACACCTTAAACCTATGTCCTCTGGTTCTCGATTCCCCTACTCTGGGCAAGAGACTCTGTGTATCTAACCGATCTATTCCCCTCATGACTTTATATACCTCTATAAGATCACCCCTCATCCACCTGCGGACCAAGGAATCGAGTCCCAGTCTGCTCACTATCTCCCTATAGCTCAGACCCTCGAGTCCTGGCAATGTTTGTTCCTCGAATGTGCAAGAAATGCAGGAACAAGACTGGAGTGGCCTGTATGTGCACATATTTCTACTGGATCTCTTAACACAGGGGATTTGTGGGAATTTCACTGATACCAAGAAATAGATTTTTCAGCACCGTAAAAAAATAACAGCCACTTCATCTGATTTTGTCAACTTGTGAGCTCCAACTATAATTATTTAACCCAGTAAGCATTTCAATCATCTAACCATAGAGAAAAAGCAAGAGCAAATGTAGACTGGTCTCTTCCCCAACCTATTTATGTCTGCAATGGGCTGGTCATTGAATTACTACCAGCTGCGTAGTTGTCCTGACTCAGGATTTTTCATAATTGATTTTAAAAACACACAATCCTTCTGTCCAAAATACCTTTACTTGAGATGAGAGATTGCAGTAATGCAACAGCTGATGCCATGATATGCAACCCCCCCCCCCATTTCTGTCTACCCTTCTGATCCTTGCATGTGTTCACTACTGTCCCAGTGGTCAATTTGCTGACAATCCAAATGTGGCACAACCTCTTGTTTCCTTTGCAAAACTGCAGCCACTCCCTCTCGCTGCAATGCACCTGCTGACATCTACCGGCGACTGACTAGGTGACCATGACAACAGTGCACTTTTAAAGTAGACCCTGCAATTGCAGCTCTCTCTTTCACATAAGGTTAAGTTTTGCATTGATCCTCCCCATCTGTCTTATAAGTCTTTAGCTGTCCACCCCTTTTGTATGTTTAGTTTAAAGATACAACACAGCAAAAGGCCCATCGTGTCCGCACCGACCAGCTATCTCCGCACACTGACACTACCCTACGCACACGGGACAATTTACAATTATACCAAGCTAATTAACTTATAAACCTGTATATCTTTGGAGTGTGGGAGGAAACCAGAGAAAACCCACGCAGGTCACGGGGAGAACGTACAAACTCCGTACAGACAGCACCTGTAGTCAGGATTGAACCCAGGTCTCTGGCAATGTAAGGCAGCAACTCCACCGCTGTGCCACCGTGCTGCCTCAGTGTGTTTTCTTTATCAACTCTCCGATACAACTTTTAAAATGTTACGTAGTCAATTCTGAAATAGACTCCAGGTGGTGAAAGACATTTTCAGTGCACTTTAGTCGAAGGAGATTTCAGATAAGAAGAAAGGTTCCAAGGAATTACACATTCACAATCAGAAACAAACTTTTATAAACCTCCCTATTCAAGGGTCTCGATCCGAATTCTGAAGAAGGGTCTTGACCCGAAACGTCACCCATTCCTTCTCTCCCGAGATGCTGCCTGACCCGCTGAGTTACTCCAGCATTTTGTGTCTACCTCCCTATTCTTCTCTCTTCTTTCGTTTCCATCTTCTATGTTTCAAATGTTACATCTGTGTCATCGTCCATCCTGAAAAGGGCACAAGCTTCCGGCAACAGTCAGAGGGAGCCATCACTTGATCAATAGATGATGGTGGTAGCAGAATTAGATCAGGACACTTCCAGTTTCCAGCCCTGCGACGTGGATGCTTCTGCTAAGGGGCCACCTCACTTTTCATGGAAACATATTGAAATGAAATGCCACTTGCACACAAACAAATCATTCAGCCATTTTTTTTTAAAAAGGGCATTAATTGCTCAATTCTTTTTGACACTTAGCATCCTACAAGTTTTGGAGATGGGTTTTGTGAACAATATAGATCAGTGCAAGGTCAAATGTCAGAGGGGTCCAACATACATACATCTATGTGTAGGAGGACACTAGATGCTGGTTTAACCTGAAGATAGACACAAAAACCTGGAGTAACACAGCAGGTCAGACAGCATCTCTGGAGAAAAGGAATAGGTGATGTTTCAGGTTGAGACCTTTCTTCAGACTGAGAGTCAGGGGAAAGGGAAACAAAAGATATAGACGGTGATATAGAGAGATATAGAACAAATGAATTAAAGATATGCAAAAAAAGTAATGATGATAAAGGAAACAAGCTATTGTTAGCTGTGGGCTGGGTGAAAACGAGTTACGGACAATGAAACTCACCAGAACGACATTGAAACTAGTACAACGACTTGGGTGCGGGAGGGACGGAGAGAGATGGGATAAGTTAGAGAAATCAATATTCATACTGCTGGGTTGTAAGCTGCCATCCATCTCCACACAGAGTTTCACAGTTTATACATTCACAGAGCCTTGATAAAAAATAGGATGCTTTATTTTTGATCAGTTTATGGAATTGTGGAACACAAATTGTCCCTTGCATGACGGGTGTCTGTACAGTCTCCCAGTGCTGTTAGTGCATGTAGGGCAAAGGGTTTCCTGCAGATAGTCATACATGACAGTGCCTTCATCCATATCACAATGTGGATAAAGCCCCAGTCCTTTCTATGGTTCATTCACCTTGCTCCGTCCCCTTGTTTATTTCTTATTGATTTTAGCACACCTTCCCTCGAAGGGCCAAATGACCTCCTCTTGTACCTATTTCCTATGTAATTGTCTTCAATAATTGCCACTCTCAGTCTGAAGAAGGGCCTCGACCCGAAACTTCACCTATTTCTCTCCAGAGGTGCTGCCTGACCTGCTGAGTTACTCCACCATTTCGTGTCATAATATAAGAAAATAACTGCAGATGCTGGTACAAATCGAAGGTATTTATTCACAAAATGTTGGAGTAACTCAGCAGGTCAGGCAGCATCTCAGGAGAGAAGGAATGGGTGACGTTTCAGTTCGAGACCCTTCTTCAGACTGACCATTTTGTGTCTATCTGTATCATTGGTGATTTGAAATGGGGAGTCTGGGTGTCAGGTGCAGCCCCTGTTTATCTTGTGTGGTGGGGTGTTACCTGCATTGCTTCTAACACCCCCACTATTTCATCCAGTTTCAATTAGCTGAGAAATTAGTGACTGACTAACCACTATTTTCCTGGGCCTGACCACCTCATCCAAGAACACTAATCATTATGTCAAGAGCAACAGCATGGAATCAGACCCTTCGGCCCACCGAATACATGCCAACCATCCATCACCTATTCACATTAATTCCATGTTATCTCACTTACTCATCCGCTCCCTACGCACAAGGGACAAGTTATAGAGGCCAATTAACATACAAACCTGCACGCCTTTGGGATGTGGGAAGGAACTGGAGGAAACTCATGCGGTCACGGAGAAAATGCAAATCTTGCACAGACAGCACCTTAGGTTGGGATCGAACCCAGGTTTCTGGTGCTGTGAGACAGCCACTCCACCAGCTGCACCACCACATCAAAGGCATCGTAACACCTTCCAATACTTCCAAACTGTCAAGAACTTAGCAGCCACTCAGAAATATAACCTGAACTACAAGCCATCAGCAGCAAGAGAAACAGTGCTCTAATGATTTTGAAGAAAGAACAAATATCCAACAAACTGTCATGGAGTCAATTAGTGTAGAGCATCTGGACACGTTATTTATAGGTTTCTTGGAGTTCTCATTGAAGATGGCCATGGTGGTTGGCACAACGGAACTGCAAGTAGTCCTGCTGATTCACAGCTGCAAAGACCCCATTCAATCCTGACCCTGGGTGCAGTCTGTTTGCACATTCCCTCCGTGACCACGTGAGATTCCTCTGGATGCTCTGGTTTCCTCCCACATCCCAAGTTGGAATGTTAATTGGCCACCGTAAATTACCCCCAGTGTGGGTGGATAACAGTAATTGCGGGGCATGGGAGCACAAATGGGTAAATGAGAGAGACTAGATTACAGGGATATATGTGAAGGAATGGGAATGATGGGAATGGGAATGCTGACATCGCGATAGGTTAAGTGAGTCCCCTTTATGTCTACATGAAATGTGAATATGTCAGTACTGGATTGTCAGATTTGGAACTCTACCAATGACAAGAACAACAACTCGTCACACAAGGTCAATTCATCCACTTTTGGCACTATTTTGCAGGAATCACTTCCCATATCCCAGAATGGATGGCCTCATCTTGAAAGCATATACAACAGAGACAAAGTAACTAGGAGTAAGGGGTGGCATCCTTACATTAATTCCCTTTACTCCCCCACTGATACTGCTCGACCCACTACGAGTTCCCCCCGGTAGATTGTATGTGACTTAATATTCCAGCATCTACAGTCTCTTATGGCCAGGAGTTATAGGAAGGATGGAACCTTTTCTTCCCTGAAAGACATGAGTGAACAGGTGGATTTTTATGTCGATACAGCAGTTCCATATTTACCATTACTGAGGTTGAGAAGTACTTAAGCAGATTAGTTTAATTACTTGAAATTAGATTCCAACCACCGTAGTGGGATTTGAGGGCAGGTCTCCAGATCAATCCAGAACTCAGGCTACATGTCAAGTAAAATAACCATTGGCTGACCTGAATCTCTATCCTGAGGGAGTGGCAGTGCAGAAACTGAAATGTGGAGTGAATGCATCTTCACACATTAGTAAGTCCACGGAGCAAAAGGATTTCAGAGTTTAAAAATGTATGCGGATACATTTCAATAAATCCCTTCGAAAATATAATGGGCAATTATACCAGTTCAGGGACACCGCTTACAATGGCCTAATGCCATCCTTCCAACTCCTAATGGTGCCAGCTATAGACCAGGTCTAGCCTATACCCAATGACAATCTGTCTTTAGCATAGAGTCTAAAGCATTACCAGACCAAGTTTGACTTCAAGCCCCAACAAGAGGCATTACAGTATGTGGAATTAATATAGGATGAATGCAAAATGGGTGGTTGCTGATCTGTGAGGACTTGGTGGGCTAAAGGACCTGTTTCCATGCTCTATCTCTGTGAATTTAAGGTCAGTGGGAGAATCTAAGAATAGGGAAGGGGGAGGGGAGGGAGGATAGTGAAGAGGTCGAGGGAAGAAAATCTAAAGTCTTGGGCCCACACAATTGAAAATGCAAACAGACAATAAGAGAAATCAAAGACTCACACAGGAGTTGCACCCATTCTCACCCGTAAAGCAAGGCTGCTCAGACCACTCGGGTACAATCTAAACCTTCTTTCAAGTAGACCAATTGATACAGTATCAACCACCTGCTAATATTATTGTGGTTTGCATTGGGTGAAGTGAAACCAACTAACTTGGATCCATGGGGCTTGTCACTGTGGCAAGGGATCATTCCCCAAACTGCACTCCCAGGAAATTAGAAGCCTCATCGAAACCTAAATGCTTGTTCTGTGCTGTGCTACTGCATTACTACTCCTCTGAACTCATACCAGCTGGCTGACCGAATCATTTTTAGTCAGTAAATCACTAAGTCAATATAACTAAAATAAAAACAAACAAACATCTATAATTAATAAATTGGAAACAATAAAAGGTTTGCAACAAACCAATACTTGGATCAAAAGCTTGATGGGCATTAATCATTTTCCTGGACCCAGTGCAAGAATACAAAACAAATTGTTACTCGAAAGATCAGGCACAATAGCATAGATGCCATATAATGGATTAGAAATCTAGAGAACTGGGCGATCTGGAAAAGCCGGAAATCTCCAAGACCGGACAATGTTTCCCCCTCTACCCTCAAGCTCTGTGCCAAACAACTGGCACTAATCTACACAGACGTTTTCAACCAGTCCCTGCAAACCTGCACTGTCCCTGCCTGCTTCAAGGTCTCCACTATTGTCCCTGTACCCAAAAAGCCAAGGGTCACTGGTCTTAATGACTAACAGGCCTGTCACACTGACCTCTGTAGTCATGAAGACCTTTGAAAGACGTGCTGGCCAAGCTGAAAAACATCACAAACCCCCTGCTGGACCCTCTGCAGTTTGCATGCAGGGCCAATAGATCGGTGGATGACGCAGTCAACCTAGGCCTGCACTTCATCCTCCAGCACCTAGAGCACAAGGGGACCGATGCCAGGATTCTGTTTGTGGACTTTAGCTCTGCATTTAACACCATTGTGCCAGAGCTACTACACTGCAAACTCTCCCAGTTGACTGCTTGAACCCCTTTGTCAATGGATCATCAACTTCCTGACAGACAGGAAGCAGCATGTGAGGCTGGGAAAGCATATCACGGACCCTCAGCATAGGAGCACCGCAAGGCTGCGTACTCTCCCCTCTCCTTTATTCTCTCTACACCAATGACTGCACCTCCACAGACTCCTCCGTCAAGCTCCTCAAGTTTGTGGATGACACAACCCTGATTGGACTGATCCAGGATGGGGAGGAATCTGCCTACAGATGGGAAGTGACACAGCTGGCGTCCTGGTGCCATCACAACAACCTGGAGCTCAATGCTCTTAAGACAGTGGAACTAATTGTAGACTTTCGAAGAGCTCCCGCTCCCCCTCCCCTCCCCCCACTCACCATCAACAACACCACAGTCACATCTGTGGAGTCATTTAAGTTCCTTGGAACATCATCTCCAGGGACCTTAAATGGGGGGCCACCATCGACTCCACAGTCAAAAAGGCCCAACAGAGTTTGTACTTCCTGTGGCAACTGAGGAAACACAATCTGCCACAGGCAATGATGGTCCAATTCTATACTGCTATCATTGAGTCCCTCCTCACCTTCTCCATCATGGTCTGGTTTGGCTCAGCCACCAAGCACGACATCCGGAGGCTGCAACGGACCGTTCGCACAGCTGAGAAGGTTGTTGGCTGCAACCTTCCCCCCCATTGATGAACTGTACACTGCAAGGGCCAGGAATCGAGCGGGTAAGATCATCTCTGACCCCTCTCACCCTGGCCACAAAATCTTTGAAGCACTTCCCTCTGGAAGGCGACTCCGGACTGTCTAAGCAGCCACAGCCAGACATAAAAACAGCTTTTTTCCCACGAGTAGTAGTTCTACTCAATAACCAAAATCTGTAGTCTCTTTTTTGCTCTGGTTTATTTTCACCCACATGTTTAGACCATAATGTTGCATCCTTATTGTTTTGATGTGTTTATGCTTTATTCTTAATTGTTAACTGTATGTTTGTGTTGTCATTTGTGAGCGGAGCACCAAGGCACATTCCTTGTATATGCACGTACTTGGCCAATGAAATTCATTCATCTGGATGCAGAGGGTTGAATACTATCAGGAAGCTGTAATCAATGATTTCAGTATTCTGGAATTTGGAGAAGTGACTTAAATGAAAAATATGATTGAATAGATCTCGCCATGTTGTAGAATGCCTGCAAGAAGATGTAGCTAGGAAAGAAAATGGACTTTGGATGGAAACTTCAATGTCCATCACCAAGATTGGCTTGGAGACCTCAAAACTAAACAAGCTTGCCAAGTCCTGAAGAACATAATTGCCAATACTGAGTCTGCACCAGTTTGTGAACAAACCAACACATGAAAAAAGCCGACTTGAGCGCTATCCAAATTGGTAGTGACCAGTGTGCAGTCCTTGTGAAGACAAAGTTCCATCATCCTGGCAATGAGTCCTTCCATCAGGATGTGTGACATTATCATTGTGCTCAGCGGGATAAATTCAGAGCAGGTCCTGCATCTCTAAACCGGGTATTCTTGAGACTTTGTGGAGCCTGGTTCAATGAGTGCAGGCAGGAAAGCATGCCAGGACCAGCACCTGCATATCTGAAAATGACAGTGGACCAGCCAATTGAAGCTGCAGTACTAGACTACAGGCATGCTGAACAACAAAGGCGGTATGCAATAGACAAAGCTAAGTAATCTTCCAGCCTAATTTCATTTCAGCAATCCAGAATTTGCTGCACCTTGATCTGAACTGTTCCACTAAGATTACCATTACCGTACTGGGATTCACCCAAGGGGGTGGAAAATTGCCTGGCTAATTACTGCCCAATTAGGCAACTCTCAATCATCATCCATGATAGAAGTGTTCATCTACAATGCAATCAAGCAGCACTTATCCACAACCTATTCACAAATGGCTAGTTTGGGTTTTACCAGGGCCACTAACTCTAGGTCTCATCATAGCCTTGGTTCAAATATTGGTAAAAGTTCTGAATTGCAGAGATGAGGTGAGAATGGCTGTCTTTGACATCAAGGCAGCAAGGGCTTGCTTGTGTTGAAAGGAACTGTAGATGCTGGTTTATACGGAAGATAGACAAGAAAGGGCTTTCCGGCTTGGTCAAACTAGGAGGCACTACTAACATTGTCCTCAGACTGAGCTCCACATGATCTGGGAATCAGTGGTGGACGGTAAGTGTTGTAAAACTCCAAGAAGTCTATTTCCAAGCAATGATATTCTCATTTAACATTCATTGCTTCAGAATTAACAGTGCAATAAAATGAAAATATCTGCGGGGCACTGTAAATTCTCCACTAACGAGTATTAAATTCTGTTATGTATAATTTGAAACACTAAATTTATTTCAAATGCACACATGATTGAACTCCAAGGCCATGTACTGAAGAATGCTCAGCAAATTGTGTTTATATCATGTAATGTAGCTTGAAGCCTTCAGGCAGAAGAACTTCCAATCATCATTCTGTTTCATTTAATTTTTAACCATTAAATGCAAAACTGATTTTGCAATGTTTAACAGTGATTCGTGATTCAACCAGGTCGACCCAGCCGTACACAGATTAAAATAATTAACAAGTTCAAAAATGAAATGAAAAATATGCAGAGAGACTTTAACCGAATTTACCTTGTTAATGAAAGTCAGTGACCCCAGTCAAGTGAATGGGATTGCCTGTACACCGAGTGTTTCTGGTGTGAAACAGTCGAGGCAAGATATGAGAGCCATTCAGCCCAACAGCTTGGCATAATCTGGAGCGATCACTGCACACAATGGTGAGCAAAAGGTCCAGTGCGACAACATTTGACCTCAAATATATCTCAAATTTCTGAGTGGTGATGTACGGAAGTGGAGATAAAGATGCGCTGAACATCAGAGGCTGGTCTGACCCATTATGTTTGACCAAGACAGTGGGCAAGTCTGCTCAACAGGACAAACACATATTTAAAAAAGGTGATGGTTTCTAAACTAAACTCCCAGTTGTGACTCAGATACATTTTGTTTCCAATAGAAAGGGGCCGTCAATTTATTATGCCAAAAAGGGGATTAAGAGTGTTTAGTTCTGAAAGGAATCTGAGCGGTGATTTTATATACAGTCAACGCTATGCCAGCTGATCAAAAGCAACTTACATTTAGCAGGTGTAGGGCAAGCTTTGTAACAGTTGCTACAAGGATAGGTCATTCATGCTGGTCAGGATAACCTGTTCCTCAGAATACAATACGAAAATATGTTGTGTCATCACGTCCCAGGTAATCTAGGTAGAATGTTTCCTTTAGTGTTTGGCTTATAAAACTACAATGAACAGAAATCAGCACAGCAGAATATTAACAACACTCTGACAGAACTTTATAAAGTTGTGGTGGGTCTGGCAGTGAATGTTTGTTTGTAGACCTCGGTAAAATTCTTGTGATCTATACCACAATCAATAGCGATGGGCATTGTGCTTTAAGTGATGGGAGTTTACATCAAAGTTTCAGTGACACTGATATAATATAAATGAACTCTCTGGCATGTTCCCTTGATATTACTGGGATCCTAGAGTGAGTTAATGATTGCTGCTGTTGCCACACCAGGCTGCATTTGTTACCACAATGAACCGGTGCATTGTTCAATGGTGAAATGTAAAGAACCAAGAACATAAATATCGGACAAATGTGCAGAACTGACAGCACATCCAACAAATGTTCTACAAAAGAATCAAGTATCAGTCACCTGCTTTAAAGGTACTCCTTTATCTCCAGAAAGTCAGAGAGCTACATAGCTTTGAAACGGGCCCTTCTGTCCAACTCATCCACCCTGGACCAAGTCACCAAAGTGGGCTAAAAAAAAAAGATACAGTGCAGGAGTGACTTAGTGGGTCAGGCAGCACATCTGGAGAACATGGATAGGTGACATTGCAGGTCAGGACCCTTCTTCAGACCCAAAACATCACCTATCCATGTTCTGCAGAGAATATGTCTGAAGAAGGGTTCTGACCCAAAACCTCACCCATCCTTTTTCTCCAATGATGCTGCCTGACCCGCTGAGTTACTCTAGCACTGTCCTTTTTTATAAACCAGCTTCTGCAGTTCCTTGTTCCTACCTAAGTGGGCTAGTCCGGCCCACATCTCTCGTACATGTCTCCTGTCCCTGTATCTGAGCATTTATTCACAAAATGCTGGAGTAACTCAGCAGGTCAGGCAGCATCTCGGGAGAGAAGGAATGGGTGACGTTTCGGGTCGAGACCCTTCTTCAGACTGATCTGAATCTGTATCTGAGCAAGCATCTTGTCGTAATTGTACATACTTAAAGAAATGGATGCTCATTTCAAGTTTCGTATTATTTCTTTAAATGGCAACCATTTTCTCGACATTAGAGGATATTATGTATTATTTCATGACAAGACAAAATTTAAAATAAATAATATGTAATACTCCTTAATGTTGAACCCTTTGATGTTGCTTCCGTATCTTCAGTTTCCTTGGAAAACCCTAGTTTCAGATTGAGCAACATCACTTTCAAACTGATAAAGTCACAGTGATAGAGCGACAGTGAGGTTTTTTAAAGTGAGATATTCAAGGCCTGCATATTCCTGTTAGAGAGAAGGGCAAAGCTGACAGGAACCCTGGATGATAAGAACTATTGAGGGCCCTGTAAAAAAAAAAGATGGAGGCATTGGTCAAGTACAGGCAGCTGAGGTCAAGTGAATTCTTGGAGGAGTACAGGGGATCCAGGAGTACAGTCAAGGAGGAAATCAGAAGGGCAAAACGGGTGTATGAGATAGGTTTGGCAGGAAAGATTAAGAAGAACACAGAGATTTTGTATTAATGTCAAGGGAAAAAGAGGATAGGGCACCTCAAAGACAAAAGTGGACATGTAGAGACACAGGAGATGAGAAAGACATGAAGATGAGGGAACTCGGGAAAGTTAATGAGATAGTCCATGTAACAACAGAGGAGGTTATAATGTTCAGCTGATATTGGTCTTGTGATAGAGCGCAGGGATTGAGTGATGCAGGGTAGACAAGAAGCTTATGTAAAAGGGAATTTAGTTCACTGCTATGTGGGGAAGTCCCACTTGTCCTTGAGGTACTCAAGTAAAAGTCCTTCTCAGGGCTTGTGTCTGCAAGTTCCAATAGAAATGGGTAGAAATTTGCATTGGTGATTACTTCACCCTGGCAATATGTGGACTGTTCAGTGAACATGGTTCAAGTGTGGGGCTGCATTTCTAAAACTAAAGCAAAGAATTGCAGAAACTTGAGTTGTACTGAATGCAAGTTACTCTTCATTGTGCACAAGTTCTCTCGTATACAGGGGATATTGCGTCAGTGTTAGTAGCAGGGCATGATGTCAATATGTTACTGACTTTCTGATGTGCTAATTTGAACTCCATGATCAGGCAATCAACTACGGTTGAATTACGCAATCAATACATCTTAGTGTGCGTGGATAACTGAAGACCCGGGGGCAGAAGCAGGAACATAAGAATTATGGGAAAATGTCCATGATTCCAGCATCTACGTTGATAATTTGATTGATTTCAATCAGAGCTCTGGAACAGGAGTATGTGACTGAGCCTGTTTTACCAGACAATGAGATTGTGGCTGATCTGGGACCTAATATTTTAACACTGCCTATCCCTTAGCGCCTTTGATCTACCAATCTAAATTTAAAATCACATCTGACCATACATCATCTACTATTTGTAAAAGCATGTTCCAAACTATCGCCTTCTGTGAAGATAGACACAAAATGCTGGAGGGACTCAGCGGGACAGGCAGCATCTCTGCATAGAAGGAATGGGTGACATTTTGGGTCAAAACCCTTCTCCCTCCTATCCCCCTCCCCGGTCCAATCCCTCCCTACCTATGTCCAAGACACCTCACACACCCTTTGTCTCTTCAATTACTTCCATTTTCCAGGCCCCCGGCGTTTTAACCTATTATCGCTTTCTGATTGCAAACATATTGCGGAACAATCTCCTCACTGATTCTAAACTTCCTTGCCAGCAGAAATACTTTTCCCTTATCAGTTCCCCGTAACATTTTGAAACCGCACCCATTGAAAATCCAAATTCCAGAGAATCCAATTGTAGTGTTGGAAAGCTAATAAATTAACCATCGGAGGTTGGATATTCTGTGTTGTACTCTCACTTCCTGGACTTGCTTCCAATGTAACTTCCTAAATAGTTCTCGGTACACAAGGAATCATCTACCTAGTCTTGGTTGGCTGGCAGCATATTTCCTATCCTTTTGCAGTCCAGTCATTTGGATCGAAGATCAACATTCTATTTTTGATTAGTTGCAATATTTGTCTATGATATTTCAATCATATATGTACATGCACCTGCAAGACTTCTAGGACAACGGGCCTTCATGGTCAGGCCAAGGACCCTGCACTTACAAGGGACTTGAAAATGGTGCCAAATCTGGTGACTCTGTATACGGTCTCAGTGTACTACTGCTATACACTCGTACTGTATCCGAGATACTTACCGAAGATTTACCGGAGTGCTTATGTATAGTGATACCTGTACTGAACTACATAGAAAAATAAATTTCACTGTACCTCGGTACGTGACAAATAAAATACCATTACATTATCTCACCAGCTTTTAGTTTCTCCACTGAGAAAGTGCCTTCTTTGCTCCTTTCACATTCAAAGAAATGACCTCATGTTTTCCTACGTTAAAACACATTGACCACAGTTTTACAATTTGTATAATCTATCAATATTGTTTTGCAGTTTTATGCTCCGAACTGCAAGACTTATAACGCCACCTATCTTTGTGACATCCGCAAAACTTGGTTATGGGTTCTATCCAATCATCTAACTTGCTTGTAAATGCACTGAATGATTGTGGCCACAACACACATCCCAACAGGGCACTGTTGGCCACATCCTGCCCTTTATCTATGTCTCCTGCTGCTCACTCAGTCTCCCAGCCATCAATCCCATAAATTTCAGCAATAGCTAGACCTTCCGGTTGGTAAAACATCAACTCTCAGTTTATCTGGACCAAAAAACGGTTTGCAGTTTTCACATATTTTCAGCAATTATAATTTCATCTGCAATTTAGAAAAAACAGACTTCCTTAACAAGGTTGAATTTCTGTTGCACTGACCCATGAAATGTAGCGAGTAGATAACAGGAACAGTTGGGGGCGATGCATCATGATGAGTTGATAGATTAGGCCGACACCGGGGCAATGTTTACTTTAGACTTTAGAGATACAGCATGGAAACAGACCCTTCAGCCCACCGAGTCCTTGCTGACCAGCGATTATCCCGTACACTAGCACTATCCTACACACTAGGAACAATTTACAATTCCACCAAAGTCTATTAACTTACAAACCTGTACGTCTTTGGAGCGTGGGTGGAAACCGGAGCACCCCGAGAAGACCCACGCGGTCACAGGAAGAACACACAAACTCCACACAGACAGCACCCATAGTCAGCATCAAACCCAGGTCTCTGGCACTGTAAGGCAGCAACTCTCCCACTGTTTCACCCTTAATAGGTATCATGTGGTCTAAAGTTTATTAGTAAATAACCAGAAGTAGGAGAAAAATCAGAGTATGAAATTAAATATATTAATTAACCAGGCTTTTAGTCTTCATTGCGTCAAGCAACCAATTGCCATAAATGAGATTTATTTAATTTTTAAAAAACAAATGAGAGTAAGAGAGTGCACAAGCTCAAGAGGGCAAGAAAATGATGTAAAGAATCAATGTTTGTCTAAATTCTATCCCTGTTTCTTTCGCACCAGATTTTAAAAAAGAACCCCAGAATACACCTCAACAATATTCAGCTGTTTCTGCCTTCAAGGGACCCACATTTGTCTTTACTAATCTTTTTCGCTTAACATACCTAAAGAAGCTTTTACTGTTATTCTTTATATTCTTGGCCAGCTTACCCTCGTACTTCATCTTTACAGCCCGTATTGCCCTTTTTGTTACCGTCTGTTGTCCTTTGAAAGCTTCCCAATCCTCTGGCTTCCCGCTACTCTTTGCTATGTTAAACATCTTTTCTTTTAGTTTTATTCCATCCCTAACTTCCCTTGTCAGCCACGGTTGCCTCTTACTCCCCTTAGAATCTTTCTTCCTCTTTGAATGAAATGATCCTGCATTTTCTGGATTATGCCCAGAAAATCCTGCCATTGCTGTTCCACCGTCATTTCTGCTAGGATCCTTTTCCAGTCGACCTTGGCGAGCTCCTCTCTCATGCCTTCATAGTCCCCTTTGTTCAACTGCAACACTGACACTTCTGATTTAACCTTCTCCCTCTCAAATTGAAGATTAAAACTAATCATGTTATGGTCACTACTTCCTTTACCTTGATTTTCCTTATTAAATCTGGTTCATTGGACAACACTAAATTCTCTGTGGTGAGCTCCAGTACAAGCTGCTCTAAGAATCCATCTCGGAGGCACTTTACAAACTCCCTTTCTTGGGGTCCAGAACCAACCTGATTTCCCTAGTCTACCTGCATATTGAAATCCCCCATAACCACAGTGGTATTACCTTTGTTACATGCCAGTTTTAATTCCTGCTGCAACTTACATCCTATATCGGAGCTACTGTTTGGAGGCCTGTAGATAACTCCCATAAGTGTCTTTTTACCTTTACAATTACTCAACTCTATCCACAGTGACTCTACATCATCAGTCCCTATGTCACCCCTCACAAGGGAATTAATTCCATCCCTCATTAACAGAGCTACCCCACCTCCTCTGCCAACCTGCCTGTCCTTTCTATAGGTCGTATAACCCTGAATATTCAGTTCCCAGTCCCGATCCTCCGGTAGCCACGTCTCTGTAATCCCCACAATGTCATATCTACCAATCTCTAACTGAGCCTCAAGCTCATCCACTTTACTTCTTATACTTTGCGCATTCATATATAATTTTAATCCATTACTCATCCCACCTTTCACGATTCCTATTACACTTGGCCATTCTCTCCTATCCCTTTGTGAGCTTTGTGACCCGTTAATTCTGGGGTCTTTCTTAACTTCTCCTATACTCTCTTTCCCTTTAACTCCATCCTTGTCTATCACATTTGACCCACCCCCCACTATTTAATTTAAAATCACCCGGTGCAGTCTGTACAGCGTTTGTACATTTTCCTTGTGATCGTGTACGTTTTCTCTGGGTGCTGCGGTTTCCTCTCATATTTCAAAGACATGTGGGTTTGTTGGTTAATTGCCTTTTGTAAATCGTCCCTAGTGTGTAGGATAGTTAGTGTATGGGGATCACTGGACAGCACGGACTCGGTGGGACAAAGGGCCTGCTTCTGCCCTTTTTAGAAAGGCAGATGAGAAACCTTTATTGCAAGTTTAGAAATAGGGATGCATTGTTCCAGTCACACAGGGTCCTGGTGGGGCTACAACTGCAGCGTTTATGGTGCCTTATTTAAAAAGGGGTTATATTAGACAATAGACAATAGGTGCAGGATTAGGCCATTCGGCCCTTCGAGCCGGCACCGCCATTCAATGTGATCATGGTTGATCATTCTCAATCAGTACCCCGTTCCTGCCTTCTCCCCATACCCCCTAACTTCGCTATCCTTAAGAGCTCTATCTAGCTCTCTCTTGACATTGGGGGCAGTCCAGAAGAGATTTACCAGGCTAATTCCTGCAATGAGGAGAATGTCCTATCATCAGCAGATGAAGAAATTAAATCTATATTCTTTGGAAGTTGGAAGAACAATGGATGATTGTATTGAAATATACTGGATCCTAAGGGAGCATAACATGATAAACATTCAGATGTTATTACTGGTGGGCGAATCTCAAACAAGGTATCGTGGTTATAAGATTTGGGGCAGTCATTTAAAATTGAAGTACATAGAAAGTTCTTTGTAGTAGTTAATCTCGGGAATTTGTGCACAGATGATCATTAAATGTACTTAAGGAGAAAATAAACATTTTTTTTTAAAGTGAGGGGATTGAGGAGTATGGGGAACTTTTTAGTTTAGTTTAGAGATACAGCACGGAAACAGGCCTTTTCGGCCCACCGGGTCTGTGCCAACCAGTGATCCCCGCACCAGTGACCCATTAGGCACAATTTTTACATTTACCAAGCCAATTAACCTACAAACCTGTATGTCTTTGGAGTGTGGGAGGAAACCGAAAATCTCGGAGAAAATCCACGCAGGTCACGAGGAGAACGTACAAACTCCGTACAGACAGCACCCGTAATCGGGATCGGATCCAGTTCTTCGGCACTGCATTCACTTTAAGGCAGCAACTCTACCGCTGCGCCACCGTGTCGCCCCTTACTGGCACGGAAGAGGAAGTCTAGGACAGTGCAGCCATGATCGTATCGCTTGAAGGGCCGAGTGGCCAACTCATAGAACACCACAGGAACAGGTCTTTTAATGTCTGTGCAGAACATAATGGCATTTCAATTTAGCTCATTTGCCTGCACACGATCCATTCCCCACCATTCTCTATATATCCGTGTGTCTATCTAAAAGCCTCTAAAATGCCACTATCTCGGCCACCACCACCACCACCCCTGGCAATGTGTTCCATGCACCCACCAGTCTCTAAATAAACTTGTGCCTTTTACCACCTGCTCCTATGTTCTTATTTCCTAAAAGAGAGCCACACAGCGAGATTCCATACGAGTGTGGCTCAAGCTATTTCTGCTTTGAAAATCTCATTTTTAAACTTTAGGTTTAAATGTTTCCTCAACTTCCATTAACCTGAGCACACCGAGAACAACCTCACTTTCCCAAAAAACAGAAACACTATCAACCACAATTCAACATTATCCAAAAAACAAATGTCACATAGATGGAAAAAAATATACACTGAAAAACAAAAATTGAAAGAGTGTACATCATTTCATCTCTTCACAACATTTCTGAAAAGCTTGCCAAAAATTACTTCCACATTCATGGAATTAGCACCAGTTACAGTTTGTTATTGCTAAATTGTGCCAGCGTTAAATCATTTCCACATAATGTAACACCTTCTTCACTTGAAATGGGAATCACATCTGGACGACAGAATTTATCAAAGGTAGAAGGTTTGTTTATTTTTTTAAAAAGCAAATCAAGCCAACACAGAAATAGAATAATCACACAAAACACAGACGTGAGCAGTAATAGCAAACCTGGACTGAGGCAGAAACAGATCATGGTCTGTGAATCGACTCAACAAAGCCAGGTCTGTTGAATAGACAACAATGTTAGTATTCTTGGTATATGCCAAAGAGAATTCAAACCAGATATTGGTATTGGTTTATTATTGTCACGTGTACCAAGATCCAGTGAGAAACTTTATTTTGCTTGTTATCAAGGAAGATCACACCATGCAAGAGTAATAATAATAATAATGCATTTTATTTATATAGCGCTTTTCATATACTCAAAGACGCTTTACAGAGATTTTGAGAACATAGGGAAATGAATAAATAGATAAATAAATAAATAAATAAATGAACAGAGAAAGGAGACAGAAGGTGAGGTGACCTTCAGTGGTTGAAGGCAGTACTGAACTGGTGAGACTTCAGCGATGTTTTGAATGTGGTGAGTGTGGAGGAGTCTCTAACGGTTTGGGGTAGTGAGTTCCATAGGGTGGGAGCAGCGATGGAGAAAGCCCTGTCCCCCCAGGATCTGAGTTTGGTCCGGATGTGGGGGGATAGGAGATTGGCAGCGGCAGAGCGGAGGGTGCAGGTGGGAGTGTGCCTGTGGAGGAGGTCGGTCAGGTAGGATGGGGCCAGGTTATGGAGGGCTTTGTAGGTTATGAGGAGGATTTTGTACTGGATTCTCTGGGGGATGGGGAGCCAGTGGAGTTTATAAAGTACGGGGGTGATATGGTCACGGATCGAGGTGTGTGTGAGTAGACGGGCAGCGGAGTTTTGAATGTATTGAAGCTTATTGATGATTTTTGAGGGTGCGTCATAGAGGAGGCTGTTGCAGTAGTCCAGACGGGAGGTGATGAAGGCGTGGATGAGGGTTTCTGCAGCTGTGGAGGAGAGGGATGGACGGAGACGGGCAATGTTTTTGAGGTGGAAGAAGGCTGTCTTTGTGATGTGTTTGATGTGTTTGTCGAAGGAGAGGGTTTGATCAAGGATGATTCCAAGATTCCGGATGTGAGGTGAGGTGGATACTGGGAGACCATCAATGTTGAGGATGAAGTTTTGGGTGGATTTGGTGAGCGTTTTTGGACCAATGATGATGATTTCAGATTTGTTGCAATTGAGTTTGAGGAAGTTTGATTGAAGCCAAAATTTTATTTCAGTGATGCAGTTTGTCAGTGTAGAGTGTGTGGTGGGGGAGATTGACTTGGTGGAGATGAGGAGCTGGATATCATCGGCGAAGCAGTGGAAGTTGAGACCATGACGGCGGATTAATTGACCAAGGGGGAACAGGTAGAGGATGAAGAGGAGGGGGCCAAGGACTGAGCCTTGGGGGACACCTTGGGGGAGGGGAGCGGTGGGGGATTTACAGTTGTTAATGGAGATGAACTGGTGTCTGTCAGAGAGGTAAGATTTGAACCAGGATAGGGCTTTTCCGGTGATGTTAAGGGAGGTTTCAAGTCGGGTGAGGAGAATGGAGTGATTTATGGTGTCAAAGGCGGCGCTGAGGTCAAGTAGGATGAGGATGTTGAGGTTGCCAGCGTCGGAGGAGAGGAGAATGTCGTTTGTGATTTTGAGGAGCGCAGTTTCAGTACAGTGGTTTGAGCGGAATCCGGATTGGAAAGTTTCATACAGGTTATTGGTAGAGAGGTGGTATTTGAGTTGGGAAGCTACAGCACGTTCCAAAACTTTGGACAGAAAGGGTAGGTTGGAGATTGGCGCAAAGGGGAAAATAAACAGAGAGCAGAATATAGTTTTGCCAGTGTTGCAGTGCTAATTTTTTAGGTGCCGGAGTTGTCATTGGTGTCGGAGCGGCCGCTGTTAAATTCCCCGTTAGTTTAAATTCCCCGCTGTTTATTTTGGCTTTTTTTTTTTACAGTGCCGGAGCAGCGCTCCGGTGATCTCCGGCAGAACTACACCCGAGTATTGCAGCTTTAGAGGAATTGCAGATAAAAATAAATCAGACCTTGCACGCATATTCTTTTAACAGAAGAAAGTTAAAATATTTGGTGGTGGCAGAGGAGTGAGGCGATGGAATTATACTATTCTATAAAAATGCAATGTACAAGATTGGTGCATTTGTTAGATTTAGAAAAAAAAATGTGAACAAGGTTTGAAGAAATTAGTCCAATGGGGACAGTGATTTACTTCTCAGAAAAAGACAGCTGTGTTTGGAGGAACAATTATATGATTAATGTGTAGGAATGAACTGCAGATGCTGCTTTAAATCGAAGGTAGACACAAAATGCTGGAATAACTCAGCGGCACAGGCATCATCTCTGGAGAGAAGGAATGGGTGACGTTTCGGATCGAGACCCTTAATCAGTCTGAAGGAGAGAAGAATCAGCAGAAAAAACATCTCAGCATCCATTCTGTGAAATCACTACTTATTCTTCATAAAGCGTTGTCCTGCGCTGAGTCTCGGCCCAAAACGTCACCCATTCTTTATCCCCAGAGATGCTGCCTGTCCCGCTGAGTTAATCCAGCATTTTGTACCTTTCTTCTGTACTATTCTATGTTCTTTGACAATATAGTCAAAGAAAATGAAAAGACCGACTTGAAAACAGAAAATGAAATGATCATGCAGGATAAAGGAATGAATGTATGATGAAGAAATGGCAGCAATCATAAATGATCACTTTTCCTTGTTTTGTTTTAAACAGAAGAATGCCATAAAGGAAATTTTAAAAGATGTGATGGATAAAATAGGGAATAAGACAAAGGAAACAACACCAACATATTTTGTGACAATCAGTATGCAAATAGAACACCAAGGACAATAAGAGTTGGATAAAAGAAACAAGAGGGCTTTGACCACAATCTTTAAAATATCCTTAGGCAGAAAAGTTGCATCAAAGTGCTGGAAGATCACCAACGTAACATGATTGTGCAAGGCAGAAGGAAATGATAGATCAAAGAATTGCCGACCAGTTTCAACAGGGGATACGTTACAGGACGACACTACACGAATAAATTAGTATTTGATTTAGATCTGTAAATAGAGCAAACAATAAGAATTTCTACCTGTGCATTTAAAGGGGAAATGTCAGAGGAGATGAATTTTCAATAAACGTAGATTAACGGAAGGCGTTCGGCAGAGAAAGGTACCGATAAGATGTTAATGATCAACACTTGGTTAATGGATGTTTTACTATGGAAGGATAGGAATCATAGGTCAAATGGTAAAACTTGACAGGGGTAGAAAATGGAGAGAGAATGATTGACTCCCATACAGATAAGTTTGAAATTTGGCGGAGAACTTAAGATAGGCGCCAAGGAAAATATATTACTTTATGCAATAAAAATAACTCTCCAAATCACAACTTCTGGAAACAAGACTCTGGTAGTACTTTGGGGAGTGGGAGAAGGGGCGAGTGGTGGCAGGCAGAGGAAATTTTCAGGATTGGGAGTGTTTTCGCAGCGCCTGCACTCTGCTTTGGAAGAGGTATCATCACGGGTGTTCTTGGTGCGGGTTGAGAGGGAAAGATAGATCAACCATGATTGAATGTTGGAGTTGACTTGATGGGCCTAATGGCCAAATTCTGCTCCTAGAACGTATGAACATATGAAGAGGAAAACAGATAGGAGTAGATACAAGTAGAAGATGACAAGTGGATTTATTCACAAAATGCTGGAGTAACTCAGCAGGTCAGGCAGCATCTCGGGAGAGAAGGAATGGGTGACGTTTCGGGTCGAGACCCTTCTTCAGACTGATGTCGGGGGTGGGACAAAGGAAGGATATAGGTGGAGACAGGAAGATAGAGGGAGATCTGGGAAGGAGGAGGGGAAGGGAGGGACAGAGGAGCAAGATGACAAGTGGATTGAATCTCATACAGTGTGTAGCCATGGTCAACTATTAGGACTTGAGGGGGGAACAGGGGGAAGCACTGATCCACTTTTGGCTCAGAGGGTTATGTGCTTGGCGTTGAACTTGCCCTCCCAGCTCACCCCCTCAAGGATGAGATGCCACAAGCATGTTTTGACCCTAGGTTTAAGTGTGCCTTCTTGAAGCCAGTTCACAAATGTAGGACTGGGACCTGCTTTGAGTTACAACAATGTAAAACACATCTCTGCCATGAAGACCAGCTGCTACACAAGTGTTCTGCAATAACAATTGTGGAAGATACGTTCTGCACACCATTGGATGCCACAGTGCATATACAACACCTTGATGCATCAGTGCCTCAGAAAAACCTGGAAGGAATATCCTGGGCTTCATGATTCATACACTAAGAGCTTAATTTCCATTCACAGTTGATTTTTCTCAGAAAATCATTGTGTTGCAACTCCCTCTAAACCCATTTTTTGTTTCTTCAATAATCCTATTACTATTTATTTTAATCTTGTACTGGCATCCTTTCTATCATTTACGATCCCCTGTCATACAGACCATAGTCCTTCACTTTATTCTCTCTTTCTCCACCCGCACCTGTACGCCACCTTAAAACTCCTCCTGTCCTAATGAAAGGTTATCAAACTGCACCATTATCCATTCTTCTCAGTAGAGTTGATTCTTTCCAGCATTTCTTTGCAGATCTCCAGTGCCGTGGTACTTTCCTCTCGTTCTACCTTCCTGTGATGCTTTAAAATATATTCAAAGCAACTAAATAATTTATCATAATAACCTTTTGTGAAACTTGGTCTGTTTCCATGTGTGTTATGTATTTTTGAGTTTTGGGGAAAGGCCGCTCTGGGGATTGTGAAATTTAATTGTGTTTGGGAATTGAGGATGAATTGCAGACCTATCTTCAACTAATTTGGAACAAACAATTAACAAAAGCATTAATTTCCTCATGGCAACACGATGAATCACATGTAAGAACCAATATAACCAAAATAACCAAAAATGACGGCTAACCATGGTTTAAAACCTTCAACCAGATGAACCTCTGAGTTCCAAGTTGGGAAGGCATGGTGGCGCAGCGGTAGAGTTGCTGCTTTACAGCACCAGAGTACTGGGCTAAATCATGCCTGTGGGTGCTGTCTGTCCAGAGTTTGTACATTTTCCCCATGAATTTCTCGAGGTGCTCCAGTTTCCTCCTACATTCCAGACATACAAATTTTGTAGATTGATTGTCTTTGCTAAAGAATGTAAATTGTCCCTAGTGTGTAGGGTAGTGCTAGTATATGGGGATCACTGGTTGGCACAGACTCGATGGGCTGAAGGGCCTGTTTCAGTGTTGTATCTCTAAACTAAACTAAAGTGGGATTCATCAGAAACATGCAACAATGTTAAAGTCAAATAATAAAAGTTGACTTGTAATCCAGGAAATCTTTGGTAAATTTAAGAGAGGAGAGAATATTCTTGAACTCTCTCTTTTCTCAAGATAATAGGCCTAACATGATCAGGGGAATCTTGTGTTAACCTTTATTAAGATGCATGTGAGGAAAGACAAAAAAGTTTCAGTTCTGGTGGAAAGACAACCCTATGGGGTCATGACTCTCAGTCAGGTCAGAACCACTCTGCATAATTGTATCCACAGAAAAAGTTCAGGTGGCTACTGATGTGTTAATGTGGGAGGTGAACAGGTCTGGATCTAGGTGTATCCTGATCTTACATTGTGGGAATCCTTTATCCAGGATTGTGCACAAAAGTCTTGCATGTGAGTAGATAGCTGATCTGGGAGAATGGCTTTCCATTCTTCCTGACTCTCAACCAGTGTCATCAAGGCATTTACCATTTTCCATAAGATTTCTTCACTTCCTTTGAGGTGTTGGAATTCCTGAGGCCCAAGATAACTAGCTGACCAGAGATCCCCTTGTAAGACGTGGTATAAAAGGGTAGTTGATATCGGCAAGGACAAGGTAGGTCAAAGAGCTTGCTTCCATGCTGAATGACGCCAAGATTCCTACTGCAAAAACTGGCTAGTCAAGATTAAACTTGATGGGGCGCCTCAATCCTTTAATGAAACAGGATGATAGTTCACTTACTGGTTGTTGCTTGTGTACTAAGCTTACTCTTGAATTATTTTCCAATATTCTCAACCAGAATCATCACCCATTCCTTTTCTCCAGGGCTGCTGCCTGTCCTGCTGAATTACTCCAGCAGTGGGTGTCTATATTCCATATCCCTACATTTTTGTTCCATATCACTTAGATGGGAAGAACCACAATGACTTAAGGACATCTGGATTTATTGAACTCTCTTCATAACCTAGAGTTATTGCATTCCATGAAGAACAATAGAAGGCCATTCAGTCTCTCAAGCATGTACCGTTTTCATGATGGGTTTCAAGTTACTCTGTACACTTGGAGCTTAGCCAACAGCTTTGGAAATTATAAACTCGGTTGTTATCAGTGAGTGATTCATTACACTCGGTGATGTTCCAAAATGCCAATAAGTCTCCCATGGAAACATTTGAAACCTCAGGAAACTTCCTTCTTCGGAGGACTCGCATACCAATCTAGAACAGCATGCAAAATAAATCCCAAATAACAGATTCTGAAATAATAATCGATGTTCTGGCTGCCATACTTGAGTTAATGAAGGCAACGCTGACTTCTAATGGGACCGATCAAATTCAAAACAGACTGCAGTGGAAAAATAAAATTCTCACTCAACAACAAATCAAACAATAAAGAAAGAACTGTTTGCAGAAAATTGTCATCATTACCGACTGCCTGGAACACACTATGAAAAATATGAATTAATTCCTAATGGGTACAACACATGCTAGCTAAACATAGAAGGATGTAAATATGTTCTTTTTTTAAAGTTGTAGAAAAATGCAGCAAAGACTGGCCATTAGGCCCATCAAGTCTCTGCTGAAAGGTCATTGATTACTCCCTCTCATCTGTCCATTCCTCCCTTCCCTGTAGGTTTATGCCCATCTGCTTTGAACCAATTTTTTTTTTGGAAAGATTTGCTTTTGCCACCTGTTCAGACCTGGCTGCGAGGGTGAAAATTTTTTTTTTCTTTATTTTGTTATTACAACTGATTTCTTTATTTTGTTGATTACTAGACCAAATGGACCCGTTGGGCCCAAACCTCTCCTGCATTGGTGCAGCACCCTCTCCGCCCCCTGAAGGCAGATAAATCCCTGTAGGGCCGGATTAAGCTAGTGCGGGGCACGTAGCATATGTTATAAAGGGGCCCTAAATACGGGACAAAATGACATCACCGCCAGCGCCCCACGTGATCTCACCCAGCTAGCAGCCACGTGCTCCCGCTCCATCAATGGCGGCTGCCCTGGCTGGGAGGCGGGTTACTATGCAACTTCCGTTAGGCGGCACCCGGCCCTACAGTGTCTGAAGGTAGACACAAAATGGGTGACGTTTCGGGTTGAGACCCTTCCAAAGGGAAAAGGTCTCGACCCGAAACATCACCCATTCCTTCTCTCCAGAGATGCTGCCTGACCCGCTGAGTTACTCCAGCATTTTGAGTCTTCCTTTGATTTTAAACCAGCATCTGTAGGTTTTTTTTCCTACCCTTCCGAAATGTCTCGACCCGAAACGTCACCCATCTTCTGGCTGGACCTCCATGAGGCCCTTACCTCTTGGGGGCAAGTTTGCCGGCTCTGTAGCAGCGGGAGAGCCAGGTCTGGTGCCAGACCTGGGCCTGGACGTGACCGGCTAGCCGTGAGCCTGAGGTGGGCCGGGGGAAAGGCAGCAGCAGCAGCAGCAGCGGCGATGAGGCCGGGCGTAGGTGGAGGTGGAGGTCGAAGCCGAGGCCTGGCGCTGGGCCTGCCCTCGGCTCCCCCGTCCTCTCCCCGGCCAGGTCAGTGCCGTCCCCATGCCGCCCAGACTCCAGCGGCATCGATGCAGCAACATGCTCTGGCCCCCGAGGGCCGTCAGTGGGAGAACAGCCGCCATCTACCCACCACACTGAACACAAACACTCATGCACTGGATTTTCCAACCACACCTCCATTCAAACTGTTCTCAGACAAGTAATGAGAATGTTGAGGTACTGCCATGTCTCAGGAGGAACACAAGTACAACATGTCTCAGTCACAGATTGTACTAATGCTGGAAGACCAGGTTGAATGTAATGGAGCGAACAACCAACATTTCATAGGCCACAGTTACACAAGCACCCAACAAAATCAGTTCAACCATCTTTCATGGAAGGTCATGTTCTGTGTTACCTGAATCAGCACAATTTTGGGCAAAAAAATAACAACATCATTTGGACAAAGATAATATCTGGTTAGATGAAGATGTCCATATAAAGCTGGAATATGTCAGCATCTCTGGAGAAAAGGAATAGGTGACGTTTCAGGTTGAGACCCTTCTTCAGAGGAAAGGGAAATGAGAGATATAGACAGTGATTATAGAGAGATATAGAACAAATGAAAAAGGTAAGGATGATAAAGGAAACAGGCCATTGTTAGCTGTGGGCTGGGTGAAAACGAGTTACAGACAAGGAGATTCAACAAGACAATTTTGAAGTTAGAACAACAACTTGGGTGGGGGAGGAACGGAGAGAGAAGGGATGCAAGAGTTACTTGAAGATAGAGAAATCAATATTCATACCACTGGGTTGTAGGCTGTCCAAGCAAAATACGGGGTGCTATTCCTCCATTTTGCATTTGGCCCCACTCTGACTGTATTTGAATATATAATCTGAATATATCAATTTATTGAACAACAAATTTAAATTGCTGTTTCGTTACAAACCACTCTAGCACTGGGCTTTCTGACCACGCCTCCTATCATGATTGAAACTAAATCAACCAAACTCAATATCCCAAACTACAGCAATCCATGAAGCAGCAAACTCTACTAATTACAAATCACAGAGAAAACTTTGAACAATTATGAGCACAACTCTGATGCAAGAGCACTTTGAGAGAACAACATATGTTGCCGTATATCTCCTTTTTTCAAATTTTATGCAATAAGTAAATTGGAAAATATGCAAAAAGGTATTGCATTCATGATAGATTTACTTACATTGCAAATATAAAGCAAATTCAGACATATGTCACCTGCCACTTTAGATACTTTACCAAACAGAAATGTGCTTCAACATAGCACATACATATTTTTCAAGATAAACATCCTACCCTGTCACATCAGATTAGCTTTCAGTCACCAATGCTGAAGAGCAGAAGAATCATTTCTTCTCGATAGATGATATCACTTCCTGTTGGCCATTGCCCAATGGCAGACAAGATCACAGGGTCAGGCATCAGCCCTTTCATTTCCTGTTTTACTGCACATTGTCTTGGAAATCTGTGATGATTTGTGTGGCACATTCAACGACAATGCATGGATCTCAAGGTTCACAATGCAACTGGGCATGCCAGCTCAAAAGGATTGTAATCTCTTAAGAAAGAATAAAAAATATGTGAGTTCAGGCAGCAAATGTGAATGGAGATAGAGTCATCGACCTACGCAGCATGGAAACAGGTTCTTTGGCCCACCTTGTCCATGCCGACCAAGTTGGCATACTGGACTAGTCCCATTTGCCCTCTGTTTACCCATCATTCCTATTCCATTCCTATTCATATGTCTGTTCAAATGTTTCTTAAAGTTTAGGCCAATGAAAGATGCAAAGTTAATGTTTAAGCTTGATGACGTAACCACAGAAATTGAATAAAAATTAGAGGTATAAAGCTAGGCAAATGATGGGAAATTGAAAGCCGAATTCAAGGCCACAGACGGCTCTGGGGGCTAAGTCATTGGGCATTTCTAAGGCGCAAATTGACAGATGCTTGATTGGTAAGGGTGTCAGGGGTTATGGGGAGAAGACAAGAGAATGGGGTTGAGAAAGAATGATATAGATCAGCCATGATTGAATGGCCTAATTCTGCACCAATAACTTAGGAACCTATGGAATGATGGTAAAAAACACAGGAATATCTCTGTTAGATATGAATGCAGGAGAGAATAATTAGCAAAAAGATTACTGGTATAAGGCAAAAGATGTATCAAACCCTGACAGACATAACTGTATTTAAACATCAGTGAGGCCTTTTAGGTGAAGATGTTTTAGTTACTGGTTAGGTAACTTACCTTGAGGGCAGAGGGTTGGAAAATTAATCCAGAGCTTCCTAGATCTCCAAAATTTAGAGTGCACTGGACCAGAGCACATGATAGATGGCAGACTGTTGACACATGCGAGAACCAGGCTGATTACAGAAAGTCAGGAGGAAATATAGAAAAGGAAATGAGAAAGCATGAGAAAAACTGACAACAAGAAACTTAAAAGGAAATCTAAAATAGGAAGAGGCAAAGGAGTCAAACAGCGAAATTCGCTGTAAATTGGGCCAATGAGAGACCAAAAAGGTAGCCTAATCAGAGGCAGAGGACTTGGTTGAGTGCGTTAATAATGTAGATATTGCTGGACTTTAAGCAAAGGACAATGCTGATGAGGTTGCAGCAAGACTAATAATTAATAACAAAGATCTAATTGCTTCACTACCTCTTATTTAAGAATACATTCGAGCATTTTTCCAATTAAAGTGAAAACATTATCTTATTCAAATGAAATGTTGAGTGAGGTGAGGGAGGATATTGCAGAGGCTCTGACTATAATTCTCCAGATGCTTTCAGATTTAGTGATGGCGCCTGAAGATCAGAAAATTGCAAATGTTACCTCCTTGTTCACTACAGCAGTGCAAGTATTAACCCATTAAAAACAGGCCTATTGGTTTGATTGGGGGGGGGGGGGGGGCAATTTAATAGTCACTTTAGCCGGGTGTGAATTAATTAGAGAAAGATAGCATGAATTTATTAAAGGCAGAACATATTGAACCAATTTGAAGCATGATTAAGAGGGTACAAGTAATGGGGGAAATATGGACTTACTAAAGGTGTTTGGAAAAATACTGCATATTAGTTTTGTCATCAAGATTAAGGACCATGGAATTAAAGGAGCTATAGAAGCATGGATAGAAAACAGAATAACTAATGGGGAGCAAAGGGATAGTGCAGATTGTGAGAATGGAATTAAATATACAGTGTAGTTTCCCAGGTGTCAGTATTAATATCTACAACTAAGGTGCACATGTGTTACCTGCAAATTTGTAGATAACACACAATTGCAGTGTACTGTGTGGAGATCAAGTACAAGACCTCAAGGAGAATTGCTGCTAGAATGTGCGAGAGCAATTTAGTGGTTAGAAATGCAGTGTTACATTTTAGTAGGAAAAATGGGAGGAAGCAATAAAAATCTATGGGATTAAAAGTACCATTAGCAAATTTGCAGATGATACCAAGCTAGGTGGTAGTGTGAGTTGTGAGGAAGATGCTATGACGTTACAGGGTGACTTGGACAGGTTGTGTGAGTGGGCGGATGCATGGCAGATGCACTTTAATGTGGATAAATGTGAGGTTATCCACTTTGGTGGTAAGAATAAGAAGGCAGATTATTATCTGAATGGTGTCAAGTTAGGAAAAGGGGACGTACAACGAGATCTGGGTGTCCTAGTGCATCAGTCACTGAAAGGAAGCATGCAGGTGCAGCAGGCAGTGAAGAAAGCCAATGGAATGTTGGCCTTCATAACAAGAGGAGTTGAGTATAGGAGCAAAGAGGTCCTTCTGCAGTTGTATAGGGCCCTAGTGAGACCGCACCTGGAGTACTGTGTGCAGTTTTGGTCTCCAAATTTGAGGAAGGATATTTTTGCTATTGAGCGCGCGCAGCATAGGTTTACTAGGTTAATTCCCGGAATGGCGGGACTGTCATATGTTGAAAGATTGGAGCGGCTAGGCTTGTATACACTGGAATTTAGGATGACAGGGAATCTTATCGAAACATATAATATTATTAAGGGGTTGGGCACGTTAGAGGCAGGAAACATGTTCCCAATGTTGGGGGAGTCCAGAACAAGGGGCCACAGTTTAAGAATAAGGGGTAGGCCATTTAGAACGGAGATGAGGAAAAACTTTTTCAGTCCGAGAGTTGTAAATCTGTGGAATTCACTGCCTCAGAAGGCAGTGGAGGCCAATTCTCTGAATGCATTCAAGCGAGAGCTAGATAGAGCTCTTAAGGATAGCAGAGTCAGGGGGTATGGGGAGAAGGCAGGAACGGGGTACTGATTGAGAATAATCAGCCATGATCACATTGAATGGCGATGCTGGCTCAAAGGCCCGGATGGCATACTCCTGCACCTATTGTCTATTGTCTAGTTATGAGCATTCAGTTACAGACAAAATTCAAGACTGAGATTGATAAATTTTTGCATGTTAAAGAATCAAGGGATATGGTATAGGAACGTAATGCCAAGGTAAAATACTACCAATCATTTCATGAACGGTGGCCACTTGCTTTCATTTCCTATGTTCTTGCGTTCTTAATAGCTAATTACTCTCTTGGAAACTCTCCTGTTTCAATATTTGTATGATTTTCAGACCATTTCCACCTGAATAGATTGATGATGTTCACAGAATAATTCCTATTTGCATTTGACCATTGCACAGCAACCTGTCATGGATGAAAAAATTGAAAGAAAATAATTACTACCGTTAATGAAAGTGTTAGTTGTCTGTTTGAAGCTAAAAGCCCAGAAAGATGCCTAGGGTGGCACAGTGGTGTAGCGGTAGAGTTACTGCCTTACCGAGTCAGAGATCCGAGTTCGATCCTGACTATGGGTGCTGCCTGTACGGAGTTTGCATGTTCTCCCTGTGACTGCATGGGTTCTCTCCGGGTGCTCCAGTTTCCTCCCACACTCCAAAGACATACAGGTTTGTAGGTTAATTGGCCCTAGTGTGTAGGATAGAATTAATGTACGGTGTGATCGTTGAATGGTGCGGACTCGGTGGGCTGAAGGGCCTATTTCCACACTGAATCTCTAAAAACTAAAGATAATAAAATCCAATGACAATGATGAAATGTCTTTGAATTGCGATTGCCAGTTACCATGATCAGAAAGGGTAATGAATATGTCCTAGAAATGAAACATCGGCTCAAAGTGCCAAGTGTGCTATGGGGCAGTGGCTGGAAGGGAACTTGATCCTGGATTGGAACATGAGATCACTGGTATGTGGCTTGTTAAAACTACCAACTGGGATACATTTTTCGGCATCTGTTTGACTTGATAAATCAAGTTGAGTTTATTGTCATATGCACAAGTACAGTGAGGTACAGTTATAATGAAAATTTTGCTTGCAGCAGTTCCACAGGCAAAAAAACTGAGACAACAGAGAAGAACATAAATCTTACTTAAACTGTGGATAAATTCCTCAAGACAGTGAAAAGTGTGTAAAATGCAAGACATCAGCGCAAAATACAATTAAAAAAGAAGTCCCTGGTAGAGCAAGAGGTGGTTCCCAATGTTTCATTGCCGAGGTAAGATTAGGGTTGTGCGGGTCAGTTCAAGTACCAGATGGATGTAGGAAAGTAATCATTTCCGAATCTGGTGGTGGACTTCAGGCTTCTGTACCTCCACCCACTGGTAGTAGCAAAAAGAGGGCATGGACCATAACTTAGGATCCTCAATGATAGATCTGGGAGTAATAAATTACTAGCTGGCATATATTAGTAGAATGGCAGTCTGGAAACAAACAAGGTTTACATTTCCCCCCTTTGGTGGACGGCACTATGGCACAGCGTTAGAGTTGTTGCCTTACTGCCCCAGGGACCTGGGTTCGATTCTGACCATGGGTGCTGTCTGTACGGAGTTTGTATGTTTCCCCCGTGACTGCATGGGGTTCCCCTGGGTGCTCTGGTTTCTTCCCACACTCTAAAGACGTGCAGGTTTGTAGGTTAATTAGCTTTGGTAAAAATTTGTAAATGTCCCGAGTGTGTAGGATATTGCTAGTGTACAGGGATCGCTGGTCGACGTGGACTCGGTGGTCTGAAGGGCCTGTTTCCACGCTGTGTCTCTCATCTAAACTAAATTAAACTAAACTATCTAAGGATGTGGTTCAGGGACAGGCTATGTGGTTTCATCCTTGTACCCAAACATTTAGAAGCTTAGCACCCTGCCTGGGAAACATGGCTGACACTGTGAGTTGACTTTCACCTCATCTGCTGTCAAACTTGGCACCATGGTTGGCATTCTGGTCTTTGAGCTACAAGATCACAGTTTTAAGATCTACTCCAGAGAGCCTAACATAACATTTGAGGAGTTGTTAATTTGCTGCAGATGGCAACAATCCTCATCAATGCAAAATTGGATGGTGCATTAAACATGTCACTAACTTCAAAAGTATTTAATTATATTTTTGGAAGTATCTCAGGTTATGAATGGAATACTGGAAATGCCTACTGATAAAGTTCCTTATCCTCAAGCAATAAGACTTTTAAGATGCCTTTACTTAAACCTTATATCAATTGATAAAAATCCCAGAAAATGCTAGAAATTCTCCATAGGTCAAATAAAATCTACGAAGAATGAAATAGAGTTAATGGTTACGACTGTTCACCTGGTCTGAAGGGACCAAATAACTAATAAACAGAGCTCAGTAGACCTAATAAAAAATACACTTTTAACTCAGCAAAGCTGTCAACTCAGTATTGACAGCTTAATGTCAACTCAGTATTGACAATTTGACTTTTCTTTTCAACTTACCAGCAGCAAATTTATAAAAGGCTTCTGTTATCGTCAGAGCAGATTCAATTAATTAGACCCTATCTTCTGCTGAATTTTTACAAGAAATAATCATCAAGCTTCCCTTAATGTATTAAATCATCTTTTACATAACTGTAAACACTTGATGATGAATAATTATTGCATATAACTCTAGTTTGTTTGACTGTTACTCTGCTTGATGTCAATTCTGAGAATTGCACCAGTAATTAATGGAAACATGACTGCACTTCTATTGAATGATGCAAATAGGAATTCAAATGCAAATTTTCAAAGATGCTCCATCTTGCTTCTGACTCATTTATTTCTGTTACGTAACTGTCCGCATGACAGAAAATCGTTTGGGGTGTATGGTCATCCAGTGAAAATACATACTATTGCCACAACAGGCTTTCTCTGTGCATGATCTGCCTCATTTATTTCTGTCATCAATAGGTCAATAAGAATTGTGGAGTCTTACAGCACACACAGCCATTCTGCCCATTGTGCTTTTCAGGAACAATCTAATTGAACCCCATAAATCAGGTTTTATTCCTGGAATTTGGTTCCCTTCAAACACAGGTTAAATTGCCTTATGAATGTTCCACTGAAGCATGAAAACGCCATTTCAGTGAGCTTATTCCACATTTTAATAGCTTGTCTGGAAAGAAGTTTGATGGCTTCTTACTTTTGCCAATGATTTGAAATCTATGAAAGCTCATTACCTGCCCACCTGCGAAAGGGAGTTATTTTCCTCCACCTGGTCCGTCAAGCCCCATGTACAGTGTAGTTTAGTTTAGTTTAGAGATATAACAAGGAACCAGGCCCTTCGGCCCTCTCGAGTTCGAACCGACCAGCGATCCCCGCACATTAAGACAAGCCTACAATTTACACTTTTACCAAGTATACACCCTACAAACCTGTACGTCTTTGGAGTGTGGGAGGAAACTGAAGATCTCGGAGAAAACCCACGTGGTCAGGGAGGGAAAATACAAACTCCGTACAGACAGCACCCATAGAAGGGATCGAAACCGAGTCTCTGGCGCAGCAAGCGCTGGTAAGGAAGCAACTCTACCTCTGCGCCGCCCGTATATAATCTTCACAAATTCTATATGATATTCCTTCATTTTACTGAGAGCAATTCCACCTTCCGATTTTGGTGCGTCCTCTCATTTCCTGGACATCTTGCCTATACTACCTCCGTTGACCTCCTTCCCAAAATGTGGCGCTCAGAACTACACATAATGCCCCAGGCGAAGATTAACTAGTGAATGGCAAAGCTTTGACATGGATTCCTTGTCTTTGTGGAAAAAGCCCCTATCGACAACGCCAAAAAGCCTTTACAATTATTACCCACCTTATCGGCATCCTGTACAACCTTCTAAGAACATTGCAATAAAACTTTTGCAATAAAACAATCTAATTATAAAGAACAGGATGTGAACTCTTTCACTGCACCCTTATGAAAAGGATTAGAGGAGATACCCCCATGTGTAGGTGCTATTCATACCAAGTTACGCGAGCAGCTAATCTCATAATTGTTGCATTGTCCGTGGAACCCTTTTCTGTGTTAAATTGCATCCTGCATTAGATGTGTACCTAACTTCAAAAGTACTTTATTAGCTGTGATGCTTAATGGGAACATCTCAGTTGTGAATGACATGGGGGAATACAATTATTTTTCATCCCAAGCCTGTGTCTTGTAATGGCCTCCCAGGGGATGCCATCATATGGCTCGCGAACATCTGGTTCGGCAGTTGTTCTACAAGGCAGAGCTAGCCTGACATCAGTGGTGGGGAACATGCTGGAGTCAATTATTAAAGAGATAATAACAGTGCATTTGGATAGCAGTAAAAGGATAAGTCCAAGTCAGCATGGATATATGAAAGGGAAATCATGCTTGACTAATCTTCTGGGATTTTTTGAGGATGTGACAAGTAAAATGGATGAAGGGGAGCCAGTGGATGTAGTGTATCTAGACTTTCAGAAAGACTTTGATAAGGTCCCACACGGGAGATTGGTGAGAAACATTAGAGCACATGGTATTGGGGATGGGGTGTTGACATGGATAGAGAATTGGTTGGCAGGCAGGAAGCAAAGAGTAGGAGTAAACGGGTCTTTTTCAGAACAGCAGGCAGTGGCAAGTGGAGTGCCGCAAGGCTCGGTGTTGGGGCCGCAACTGTTTACCATATATATTGATGATTTGAATGAAGGAATTAGAAGTAACACTAGCAAGTTTGCAGGTGACACAAAGCTGGGTGGCAGCGTAAACTGTGAAGAGGATGTTAGGAGGTTGCAGGGTGACCTGGACAGGTTGAGTGAGTGGGCAGATGCGTGGCAGATGCAGTATAATATAGATAAATGTGAGGTTATCCACTTCGGCGGCAAAAACAAGGAGGCAGATTATTATCTCAATGGTGTCAGGTTAGGTAAGGGGGAAGTGCAGCAAGACCTGGGTGTCCTTGTACACCAGTCACTGAAAGTTGGCGTGCAGGTACAGCAGGCAGTGAAGAAAGCTAATGGCATGTTGGCCTTCATAATGAGAGGATTTCAGTATAGGAGTAAAGAGATTCTTTAGTTATATAGGGCCCTGGTAAGATCACATCTGGAGTATGGTGTACAGCTTTGGTCTCCTAATTTAAGGAAGGACATCCTTGTAATTGAGGCAGTGCAGCGTAGGTTCACGAGATTGATCCCTGGGGTGGCGGGACTGTCATATGAGGAAAGATTGAAAAGACTAGGCTTGTATTCATTGGAGTTTAGAAGGATGAGAGGGGATCTTATAGAGACATATAAAATTATAAAAGGACTGGACAAGCTAGATGCAGGAAAAATGTTCCCAATGTTGGGGGAGTCCAGAACCAGGAGCCACAGTCTTAGAATAAAGGGGAGGCCATATAAATCTGAGAATGAACTTTTTCACTCAGAGAATTGTGAATTTGTGGAATTCTCTGCCAGAGAGGGCAGTGGAGGCCAAATCACTGGATGAATTTAAGAGAGAGTTAGATAGAGCTCTGGGGGCTAGTGGAATCAAGGGATATGGGGAGAGGTTCGGCACAGGTTACTGATTATGGATGATCATAATGAATGGCAGTGCAGGCTCAAAGGGTCAAATGGCCTCCTCCTGCACCTATTTTCTATGTTTCTATGTTTCTAGCGGTAATTATGCCACTGGAGGTGTTGAGTAATACCCCACCAAAGAAGGCTTAGTGGCAAGACATGCTGACAAAAAGCTTTCTTTAAATTTCTTTCTAAATATCTCTCAGAATCATAGACCAGTGGCACAATGGTAGATTTGATGCCTGACAGCGCCAGAGACCCATGTTCGATCCTGACCACGGGTGCTGTCTGTACGAAGGTTATACATTCTCCCTGTGACTGCATGGGTTTTCTCTAGGTGCTCCGGTTTCCTCCCACATTCCAAGGACATGCAAATTCTTTAGGTTAATTGGTTTCTGTAAATTGTCCCTGGTGCGTAGACTAGAACAAGTGTATGGGTGATCGTTGGTCGGCACAAGCTTGCTTGGCTGAAGGGCCTGTTTCAGAGCAAACCAATTCAAATGAATAGTGCTGCACACTAATTGACAGTATGGTTGGCATAAAGCTAAGCGGCCAGATACAAAATGCATCCTCCCCTACATTTAGCCCATTGCAGAACCACTGCTGGACTCATTTCCTATTACTTGCATCTCCAGGTGAAGCCCTGTGATAATTGTAGGAAGGCCCTGAAAACTCCACTGTAAGGAGTTTGTACGTTCTCCCCGTGACCTGCGTGGGTTTTCTCCGAGATCTTCGGTTTCCTCCCACACTCCAAAGACGTACAGGTATGTAGGTTAATTGGCTGGGTAAATGTAAAAATTGTCCCTAGTGGGTGTAGGATAGTGTTAATGTACGGGGATCGCTGGGCGGCACGGACTTGGTGGGCCGAAAAGGCCTGTTTCCGGCTGTATATATATGATATGATATGATATGACTTTACCAGGGCAGAAATGTTAAAGACTGGAGGGCAGAGGTTTAATGTGAAAACGTGGGCTGTACTTTTCTATATTCTATGTTCGATGATTGCAGAGGTACTCAAGTTTCTTCCACTATTACAGACATGAAATTTCAGTGCATATGAGGATTAGCAAAGTGTAGACACAAGGAACTGCAGATGGTGGTTCACAAAAAAAAGATACAAGTGCTGGAGTAACCTAGCAGGATACGCAGCATCTCTGAAGAACATGGCTAGGCAACGGTTTAAGATGCTGCTTGGCCCGTTGAGTTACTCCAGCATTTAGCATATTTTTTTGAGTATAAGTAATGTTAAGTAAGTGATATGTATTGTCCAGAACAATGGGCATAAGTTTCCTGATCTTCCACAGAAGTGTCATCGATTTTTTTTTCTGTCGAAGAGAGTTGATTGAGCCTTGGTTTAAGACCATAATTAATAGTAACAGGAGTAGCAGTTTAATTCTCTTATGCCTGTTCTGTCATTCAGTAAGACAATGACTACCATTGTACCTCAGTGACAAGAATACAGGTAATTCATCTTATTCAGAAGTTGATACCTCAGTCAATGCAGCAAGTCTTCACTTGCACCAGAAGACCAACCTAGAGTTTTTGAGCTCAAATCTCAGGGGACTCTTCAAATTACACCAACAAGTTTACAAGTGCCCTTTACTTCAGCTTTGTTTTACTTCCCATACAAGCATCTCAAGACACCTTTTACCAAATTTCACAATAAAATGTCATCTGTGTTTGGTAATGATAAGAGTTGGTTTACCAAGTATCGCATCCCCATGATTTTGGCTTGTAGTTTGTGCAATCTTGATGTCATGAGGTTTTTTTGTACATAATAGACAATAGACAATAGGTGCAGGAGTAGGCCATTCGGCCCTTCGAGCCAGCACCACCATTCAATGTGATCATGGCTGATCATTCTCAATCAGTACCCCGTTCCTGCCTTCTCCCCATACCTCCTGACTCCACTATCCTTAAGATCTCTATCTAGCTCTCTCTTGAATGCATTCAGAGAATTGGCCTCCACTGCCTTCTGAGGCAGAGAATTCCACAGATTTACAACTCTCTGACTGAAAAGGGTTTTCCTCATCTCCGTTCTAAATGGCCTACCCCTTATTCTTAAAATGTTGCCCCTTGTTCTGGACTCCCCAAACATTGGGAACATGTTTCCTGCCTCTAACGTGTCCAACCCCTTAATAATCTTATATGTTTCGATAAGATCCCCTCTCATCCTTCTAAATTCCAGTGTATACAAGCCTAGTCGCTCCAGTCTTTCAACATATGACAGTCCCGCCATTCCGGGAATTAACCTAGTAAATCTATGCTGCATGCCCTCAATAGCAAGAATATCCTTCCTCAAATTTGGAGACCAAAACTGCACACAGTACTCCAGATGCGGTGTCACTAGGGCCCTGTACAACTGCAGAAGGACCTCTTTGCTCCTATACTCAACTCCTCTTGTTATGAAGGCCAACATTCCATTGGCTTTCTTCACTGCCTGCTGACCCGCATGCTTCCTTTCAGTGACTGATGCACTAGGACACCCAGATCTCGTTGTTTCCTAACTTGACACCATTCAGATAATAATCTGCCTTCCTATTCTTACCACCAAAGTGGATAACCTCACACTTATCCCCATTAAACTGCATCTGCCATGCATCCGCCCACTCACACAACCTGTCCAAGTCACCCTGCAACCTCATAGTATCTTCCTCACAGTTCACACTGCCACCCAGCTTTGTATCATCTGCAAATTTGCTAATGGTACTTTTAATCCCTTCATCCAAGTCATTAATGTATATTGTAAATAGCTACAGTCCCAGCAACGAGCCTTGCGGTACCCCACTAGTCACTGCCTGCCATTCTGAAGGGGACCCATTTATCCCCACACTGATTTCTGTCTGCCAACCAATTTTCTATCCATGTCAGTACACCATGTGCTCTAATTTTTCAAATCATTGGTATAGCTCTAAATATTCCTATGAAACTATGAAACCACCAGCTCCATATGCAGCAATTTAGGAACTAATTACTAATTTTGAAAGCTATATCTCAATGACAGTCATTTCTGTCTAGAATGACTTTTTGATATAAATACTCTGTTGACTTCATCAACAGATCATTTCTATTTAGGATGAGAGACTAATCACAAGACCATGATTGTGCAATTATGACTGATTTACTTCACTTTTCACTTATTATTAAGATGTTACGGTTTATTAACAACCTTCTTATAATAAAATGTGTTGAACTCATTTAATTGCTAAACATGTGGGAAAAGAATGCCTGCCATTGTCTTTCATTGAGTCAAATAATGGGAGATGAGCATATCTTGCCTCTGATATTTTTGTAAATTTACTTTCAAGAATGAAGGGCAATTCTCAAACTTTAAAACTTGTTAAAGACAATCTTCTAAAAGATGCACAACATAATGCATCTGATGGCAGTGATAAACGGAAACCTCTGTAATTCATGTACCATCTGCAAAATTCACATGTATTAAGAATAAAGTAGGGTTCTTGCATTCTGGAAGTTAACATATATCAAAAGTGTATGAACCACAAGGCTGAAATAATAAGTGAGCTTTAATCCCCACTTTGGAAAGGTGGATTCTGATAAAGCGCAAAACACAGAGTGCTGGAGTAACTCTGGGCCAGGCAACATCTGTGGAGGGAATGGATAGGTGACATTTCGGGATGGGATCCTTCTTCAGACTGTTTGTAGTTGGGGGAGAAAACTGGAAAAGAAATAAGGGTGGGACAAAATCTGGCAAGTGATAAATGGATACAATTGAGGGAGGTTGGATTGGCGGATGGGTGGTGTAAGTGACAAAGGCTAGTGAAGGCAAGTAGACAAAGGGATGTCAAATAAGGTGGGAAGAGGAGTAACATATTATGCCAGAGGTGGAAGGGCAAAGGGGATGAGGGAAGAAGAGGGTCAAGGTAGTGAAATAAATGGGTGTCCATTGGGGGTGAGGGTTGGGGGGGGGGGGGGGGGGTTGGTGGAATGGGTGATTGGAGCACAGGAAATATAGGGGGGAGGGGTGGGGGTGGGAAGGATTACTTAAAATTGGAGACTTCAACATTAAGTACGAAAAATGAATTTTCCAATTTTAAGTATGATCATTGAATTCTCCATTCATATGGCCTTCTAGAACAATGCAAACTTTAAGTGTTTGAGGGACTTATCAACCCCAACGTCTCATGACAGAATGCCCTCAGACTGCATTCCTTCCCCACAAAGCCTTTGTGTTGGCTGCACTGGGCTTCAGTACTTGAGGCCAGTTCATGGCTATATTTAAGAGGGAGTTAGATGTGGCCCTTGTGGCTAAAGGGATCAGGGGGTATGGAGAGAAGGCAGGTACGGGATACTGAGTTGGATGATCAGCCATCATCATATTGAATGGCGGTGCAGGCTCGAATGGCCGAATGGCCTACTCCTGCACCTATTTTCTATGTTTCTATGTACATCCCTCAGCACGTACTACTGCAGCTTGCAATGTGCTGGTCGGCTGCTAGTCCTTGTGGACACCTTGTTGTAATGAAAGACCAAAAGGTTTCCAGCAGACCAGGAGGGTGGCATCTGTGAACCTGGAGACCGAGGAGATTGTGGGAGCTGATGGTTATGTATTGTCACACAGCCTTACCATAGTAACTAGATGGATGCAGTTGTTTTGCTGTTTCCTTGACTGGGGAAAGTGCTTCCTCATCAGGAGCTTTATCAGGAAAGGTTGTTTCTTTAATGCTTGAAATGATCCCTATCAATAACAGGGATCTTATAGAAACATATAAAATTCTTAAGGGATTCGACAGGCTAGGTGCAGGAAAAATGTTCTCCCCGTGACCTGCGTGGGTTTACTCCGAGATCTTCGGTTTCCTCCCACACTCCAAAGACGTACAGGTATGTAGGTTAATTGGCTGGGTAAATGTAAAAATTGTCCCTAGTGGGTGTAGGATAGTGTTAATGTACTGGGCGGCACGGACTTGGAGGGCCGAAAAGGCCTGCTTCCGGTTGTATATATATGATATGATATGATATGATATGATGAAAATGTTCCCCATGTTTGGAATTCTCTGCCACTGAAGGCAGTGGAGGCCAATTCACTGGATGTATTCAAGAGAGAGTTAGATATGTTTTATGTTTTATAACATTATATGTTAGATAATTTTATATGTTTCTATAAGATCCCTGTTATTGATAGAGCAAATATGCCTATGGCCGCATTTGATGATCTAGCTTTCAAAATAAGTCTGGCATGGAAGTTTCCATTATCAATAACACAATGGTGCAATATAACTTAAGCTGAGGATGGACACAAGATACTGCAGAGGCTGGAGTGGGTCAGGCAGCATCTCTGGAGAACATGAATAGGTGGCGTTGCTGGTCAGGACCCTTCTACAGACTCCAGTTAAGCTGAGGATGTTTGATGTAGGCTAAATGACATACCTCCATTGTCTTACATTTGGCTGATACACATGAGAACATCTCATGTGTAGGAAGGAACTGCAGCTGGTTACACCTAAGATAGACACAAAATACAGGAGTAACTCAACGGGTCAGGCAGCATCTCCGGAGAAAAGGAATGGATGACATTTCGGGTTGAGACTCTTCTTCAGACTCGAGTCACCTATTCCTTTTCTGTTTTGTGTTGGTTTGTGATTGTGTGTATTATTGCTTATTTTTATTGCTCTTATTGATGGACTGTGAGTAACGGAATTTCGTCCAAAAGACTTCTTTTTTTGGACGACAATAAAGGCTATTCTATTCTATTCTATTCTATTCTATTCTAGTCTAGTCTAGTCTAGTCTATTCTATTCTATTCTATTCTATATGGCTCTTAGGGCTAATGGAATCAAGGGATACGGGGAGAAAGCAGGAACAGGGTACTAATTCTGGATGATCAGGCATGATCATATTCAATGGCAGTGCTGGCTCGAAGGGCCAAATGGCCTACTCCTGCACCTATTTTCTATTTTTTTATGTTTCTATGTTTCTCTACAGTTCTTAGTTGATAAATCTTGCATGATGCCTTATACATTACAAATGTCTTATTCTTCGTGACAGCAGGAACTGGGATGGGTTGTCTCACCCGACTAATCAAACACAAAAAATACTGGCTTTGGAAGGAATGGAGGAATCTGTGACCCATTCAGTTGATCTTCCGACTGAAGACAATTGAAATTTGAAATCAATAGATAACAAAAAGAACTATAAGTGGCAAAAATATAATGTAAAGAAATGCATGAGCAGACAAACAAAAGCCACAGCTCAAGCTGATAATACTATATATCTTCGTTCAGGTTTGGCATTATGTGCAAAATCAATATGAGATTAGTCTTCAAGTGCAACAAAAGAAATAGATTTAAATCACGATGAAGATTCATGTAAGTTAAGGCTTAAAGTCAAAATTAAGTTACAAAATGGATGAATAGTCAATTCTTGATTAGTACAGGTGTCAGAGGTCATGGGGAGAAGGCAGGAGAATGGGGTTAGGAGGGAGAGATAGATCAGCCATGATTGAATGGCGGAGAAGACTTGATGGGCTGAATGGCCTAATTCTACACCAATTCCTTATGACCTTATGAACAGGCGACACAGTCCATTGTCAGGCACATGGGGCTAGAAATTGAGTATTGAAAAGGTGTTGGTGTGGTAGGTGCATTGAGTTGCTGTGAGGTTCCTAGTCTCTGAAATTCTGCTGTGCATGACGTTTTGAATTGTGTGCAGTAGAACTGGCCTTGCATGCCATTCACAAAATAAGTCCTTTCCTCTCCCATCTCCCACCGGGCTCAATGATGCATATTGTGGAAAGAACATTGGACATCAGATTGCGAGGAAGGGTGTGGTGGCAGGTGATCACTGGGCTGGAAAGAGAGAAGGGGAAGAATGGGAGTGAAGTGAACTGGGAAAAAGATAGGAAAAATGGGGAGGATTGTACACAATCAAGGTAAAAGGAGAGGGCGATGGAAGAAGAGCACTGATGGGAGTGAGGGGAGGTACCAAGAATCTTGTCCATTGGTAAACACCAAGATGCAGCACCTGTGCCCAGCTGAGCAGAACTTGAATCGTAACAAGAGGAGTTGAGTATAGGAGCAAAGAGGTCCTTCTGCAGTTGTACAGGGCCCTAGTGAGACCGCACCTGGAGTACTGTGTGCAGTTTTGGTCTCCAAATTTGAGGAAGGATATTCTTGCTATTGAGGGCGTGCAGCGTAGGTTTACTAGGTTAATTCCCGGAATGGCGGGACTGTCATATGTTGAAAGACTGGAGCGACTAGGCTTGTATACACTGGAATTTAGAAGGATGAGAGGAGATCTTATCGAAACGTATAAGATTATTAAGGGGTTGGACACGTTAGAGGCAGGAAACATGTTCCCATTGTTGGGGGAGTCCAGAACAAGGGGCCACAGTTTAAGAATAAGGGGTAGGCCATTTAGAACGGAGATGAGGAAAAACTTTTTCAGTCAGAGAGTTGTGAATCTGTGGAATTCTCTGCCTCAGAAGGCAGTGGAGGCCAATTCTCTGAATGCATTCAAGAGAGAGCTAGATAGAGCTCTTAAGGATAGCGGAGTCAGGGGGTATGGGGAGAAGGCAGGAACGGGGTACTGATTAAGAATGATCAGCCATGATCACATTGAATGGTGGTGCTGGCTCGAAGGGCCGAATGGCCTACTTCTGCACCTATTGTCTATTGTTAGAATTTTTTAGATTTAGTCATCATCACCAAGACCAGCATTTATTGCCCTTGATTTCCAGGATTTACACCTAGTGATAATAAAGGACATGCTTCCATGTCAGGGTTGCACACAACTTGAAAGCATTGGTGTTCCCATGAACGTGCTGGCCTTGTCCTTCATAGTGGAGTTGACCGGTGCGTTTAGTAGATGATATGCACTGAATGGCTGCTGACTCCTGGAAAGCAGGGTAGATAATGCACTGCAAGAAATATCCTTGGTGGAAGCAATCAGGAATTGCTGGCTGAACGAAATAACATTTAAAGCAAAATGAAGCCACTGTGCATTCAGAGGTTATATCATTTAAGGTATTGATGAACATAAAACAGAGGCATAGTAGTAGAAAGGAATGCAGAGCGGAAAGTTGGAGACAGGGTGAACCCAGTGAATTCCATAGCTAATGGAATAAGAGCTAAAACAATTGCCACCAACTAATGTACTAAGAGAAAGTAGAAGATGCACGTGTGCAACTTTCAGTACGTGTCACAGGATGATTGCGTGTGAAAGATTACAGATTACCAGGCAGATACATCAAGTTATTTGAGCAAGGGCCAATGGTTTTCAGATGAGGTAATGTTTCAAGCACACCTTTTGGTACTTTTCCACTTCATTTCAATACCTCTAATCCTTACATACAAGTCAACCTGTGACATGTTCACACAGGTTCAATCTTAACAGGTAAATCTTGTGCAAGTAAAATGTGACCTCACCACAATATATCAAAGCAACAGCTTTCTGAATACAGCTTCCAGCAAGAGAAGTAATTGTAAATGTAGAAGAGGAATTTTCTTGAGTGGATCAAGTAAATCAAGTGCAAAGGAAAAGCAGCAAGCTACAGATGATGGAAATCTGAAATAAGAAGAAGAAATGCTGGAGATGTTTAGTTTAGTTTTGTTTCGAGATTCAGCATAGAATCAGGCCGTTTAGGTCACTGAGTCCTCGCCAACCAGCAATCACCCATACAACAGCTCTATCCTGCACCTTAGGGAAAATTTACAGAAGCCAATTAACCCACAAACCTGCATGTCTTTGGCATAGAAACATAGAAAATAGGCGCAGGTGTAGGCCATTCGGCCCTTCGAGCCAGCACCGCCATTCAATATTATCATGGCTAATCATCCAAAATCAGTACCCCGATCTTGCTTTCTCCCTGTATCCCTTGATTCCGTTAGCCCTAAGAGCTTTATCTAACTCTCTCTTGAATACATCCAGTGAATTGGCCTCCACTACCTTCCGTGGCAGAGAATTCACAGATTCACAACATTCTGGGTGAAAAAGTTTTTCCTCATCTCAGTCCTAAATCGCCTACTCCTTATTCTTAAACTGTGACCCCTGGTTTGGACTCCCCCAACATCGGGAACATTTTTCCTGCATCCAGCCTGTCCAATCCCTTAAGATTCTGTATGTTTCTATAAGATCCCCTCTCATCCTTCTAAATTCCAGTGAATATACTGTAAGCCCAGTCGGTCCATTCTTTTTGTGAATGTGGGAGGAAACCGGAGCACCCGAAGAAAACCCACGAGGTCACAGGGAGAACGGACAAACTCCATACAGACAGAATGGATGGAACCCAGATATCTGCCGCTGTAAGGCAGCAGATCTACCGCTGTGCTACCGTGGCACCCACTAACCTGTGTCTGCAGGTCAGCCAGCATCTGTGAAGAGTGAAACAGAGCTGCTTACATATAATACATAAAACATATAGTCGCAACACAATAAATTATACAATGTTCTCCCTCAGCCAATTGTATAATTAGCTGTGCTGCAATGCCAGTGGAATTATTTCATGGTTAGGTAAATTGATTTAGACTGAAATTATGAAATCGGTTTATTTTGGCTAGAGTTGGTTGCCTTTGATGTTTATGTTCAGGTATGATGTGGCGAAGAAAGGCTGCAATCACTTATGCTAAAATAACTACAGGTGCTGTTCCTTGATGTATGATACAATCAATTTTAATTGAATTTTGGAAACAGGAGGAGACTAAAGTGGTAATTAGAATCAGTTTAAATGTGGCTTGATTGGATTATTAAAAAATCTGGAGGGCTAAAAATACTAGTTTGCTTCTTTAATCTGTCTGTAAACAGTCAAACATTTCTCAGATCCAAAATATAAACAGATGATGCCGTAACGAGGCATTCAAACTAAAGTGTTAACTCTACTTCTCTCTCCACAATGCTGCCTGACTAGTTGAATGTTTTCAGCATTTTGGGGGTTTATTTCAGATTTTCATGCATCTGTATTTGATCTTCATTTCCTAGATCCGCTCGCCTTGGCCAATTTAAATGAATGGTCATGTCATAAGGTCATAAGGTCATAATTGATAGAAATAGAATTAGGCCATTCAAGTCTACTCCACCATTCAATCATGGCTGATCTATCTCTCCCTCCAAACCCCATTCTCCTGCCTTCTCCCCATAACCTCTGACACCTGTACTAAACAAGTATCTATCTCTGCCTTAAAAATATCCACTGACTTGGCCTCCACAGTCTTCTGTAGCAAAGAATTCCACAGATTCATCACCCTGTGACTGAAGAAATTTCTCCTAATCTCCTTTCTAAAAGAATGTCCTTTAATTCTGAGGCTATAACCTCTAGTCCTAGACTCTCTCACTCGTGGAAAAATCCTCTCCACATCTACTCTATCCAAGCCTTTCACTATTCTGTAAATTTTAATGAGGTGCCCCCTCATTCTTATAAACTCCAGCGAGTACAGGCCCAGTGCCGACAATTGCTCATCATAGGTTAACCTACTAATTCCTGGGATCATTTTTGTAAACCTCCTCTGGACCGTCTCCAGAGCTGGTACATCCTTCCTCAGATATGCTGCCCACAATTGCTCGCAATATTCCAAATGCGGCTTTACCAGCGCCTTATAGAGCCTCAGCATTACATCCCTATTTTTTGTATACAGCCCCTCTTGAAATAAATACTAGCAATTCAACAAAGAATGGTTGAACTTCTGTAGGGAGTGACAGTCAGTGAAAATCTCAGCAAAGAGGTAGGTCATTTAAACTATCATTCATGGTAGGCAGAAGAACGTGAGAGCCAGCTTTTGGTTCGTAACTTTATAGTTACACTGCCTCAAGTGCATTGACAAATAATTGTTCTCCCTGTGTCATGTTCCAGGCAGAGAGTGATTACCTCCTGGCTCAAGAACAGCTTCTTCATCCCATCAACTATCAGGTTCTTGAACCACCCTGCACGACCCTAACCACAATCCTATCTCAGCAACGAACCGCTACGGACTATGTACTATTATAGTTGTGATCATATCATGGTCTAGTTTACTCAGAATAACTGATAATTTAATGTTTTTTGTTTCATTTTTGTTGTGCTTGTAAAGTTGTAGTAAGTAAGGATCTCATTGTTTTGGTACATATGACAAATAAACACTTTTGACTCCTAGCCCTCTTGATAACATTGTTACTCCTCAACTTCCCTCTGAACTTTCAATCCATTATTTTCAACCTGAATCACCCGATTCTTGGCCTTTTTCTGGACTGAGGTATTTCCCAACCATCACCTCACCATAATCCTACACAGTGACAAAATATTATGACCCATGAACTAAATCACCCTTCAATTTCTGTTCTTCAATTTGAAAGCAACCTTTGCCTGTTCAGTATTTCATCATAGCTAAAATCCATCTTTGAGATTGGCTTGTGTGGGAAGGAATTGCAGACGCTGGTCTAAAGAAGGGTCTCTACTTGAAACTTCACCTGTTCCTTTTCTCCAGAGGTGTTGTCTGACCCACTGAGTTACTCCAGCTTTTTGTGTCTATCTTTAGAGAATGGCTTGATCAGTTTAATAAGTGTTTACACTTAGGCTGTCAAGGAGATAGCGAAGATAATTCAGAAAATGTCAGCACTGAACCGTTGAATTAACTGCTCAGATCCCCAGAGCATTTGGGTATGAATTAGGTTTCAAAGAGGTTGACCATACCAGCAGTCTGAAGACAAATAAAGTTGTTTTGGCTTTCTAATAATCCAGTAACATCAAGTGGGTGGAGTCCACTCTCATGTAAGGGATGATTATTATAATTATTGGTGCTTAATCAGCCTAATACTTGAACATTGATGAAGATTTTCACTTGTGTCATGTCTTGCACCAAACCATCTTCAGCTATTTAATCGATGACCTTTCTTCATCATAAAGTCAGAAGTAGCAATCCTTGTTGTTGATTGCACAATGTGCAAATTTCATTTACAACTACTCAGAGAATGAAGTAGTCTATGCCTGCATGCTGCAAGATCTAGACAACATTCAGGCATAGACTGATAGGTGTAAAATAATACTTGTGCCTCAGGTGTGCCAGAAAATTCAGGTCAGAGAGTCATATAGAATAGAAACAGGCCCTTCGGCCCAACTTGCCCATGCCAACCAAGACGCCTACACTAGTCCCACCTGCCACGTTTGGTCCAAATCATGTACACTGTGGATGGCTCGATTGTAATCATGTATCGTATTTCCACTGACTGGTTAGCACGCAACAAAAGCTTTTCACTGTACCTTGGTACAAGTGACAATATACTAAACTAAACTAAATTAAATGACCATCTCCAAACAAGAGGAGCACTAACTACCTAACTGTGCAATTGAGTGCTGTTACCATTAATGTGCCAAACACTATCAATATCATATCATATCATCATATACATACAGCCGGAAACAGGCCTTTTCGGCCCTCCAAGTCCGTGCCACCCAGTGATCCCCGTACATTAACATTATCCTACACCCACTAGGGACAATTTTTTTTTTTACATTTACCCAGCCAATTAACCTACATACCTGTACGTCTTTGGAGTGTGGGAGGAAACCGAAGATCTCGGAGTAAACCCACGCAGGTCACGGGGAGAACGTACAAACTCCTTACAGTGCAGCACCCGTAGCATTCGCTGTAAAGCAGCAACTCTACCGCTGTGCTACCGTGCCGCCCTGTGGGTTACTATTGTCCAGAGATTCAATTGGACTGGACACACAAATAATGTGGCTTCAACAGCAGGTCAGAGGCTGGGTATCCTACAGTAAATGACTCACCTGTAGTCACCCCAATACCTTTCCAGTATCTGCAGGGAACAAGGAAGGAGTGTGACCTAATACCTCTACTTGCCTGGATATGTACAGCGCTAAAAACAATGAAGGACAAAGGAGCCTGTTTGATTGATATTTCACTTACCATACTAATCATCCATTCCAGAAGTAAGATAATCAGTCTTAAGTCCAAAATGATTGTCCACTGAATTAGAGCAATGTTAAAAAATTCACTGTTTTTATGCAAGAAATAGTTATATTGGCTGAAGTAGGTGGAATCGTCAAATATTCTGCATATAGTTTATCACTAAATGCTGGAGTAACTCAGCGGGTCAGGCAGCATCTCTGGAGAGAAGGAATGAATGACGTTTCGGGTCGAGACCCTTCTTCAGACTGAAACGTCCCCATTCCTTTTACTGGATAAAGCCAGTAAAGTCTGATCAAAGATAGTTTGAGGGATTCTGATGAGGTAGGGAGTTGCTCAGGACTGCTCTTTCATTGTGGTAGGGTGCGTTTTCACACTTCTATACCTTTTGCCGATGGGAAAAGAGAGAAGCAGGAGTGGCCAGGGAGCAACTCATCCTCGAGTTTGCTGGTGGTCTTGCTGAAGCAGCGACCGCGTGAGGTATAAAGGGAGTCAGTGGAAGGGAGGTTGGATTTTATGATGGTCTGGGCTGTGTCAATAATTCTCTGCAATTTCTTGCGATCTTGGATGGAGCTGTTCCCAAACCATGCTGTGATGCATCCTGATAAAATGCTATCTACGGCGCATCTGTAGACTTTGGTGAGAGTTGTTGGGGACATGCCTAACCTCCTACGCCTTCTAAGACAACTTACTGTGTTTGAAGTGGTTTAAACCAATGGCCTGTTCTTTTGGCTACTGGGCAATTTGCCAGCTTCGTGACACCCATTGAAGTGCAGATCATTCTTGGACACAGGTCTTCAGCACTATTCAATTTTGCTAAATCTACTGTCCTTGATAACTGGCCTTTCTAAAAAAGAAGACAGAATACATTTAGCTTAGACTCTTACTAAGACAGGAATGCAATTATTTGTTGAAACGTAATTGATTGTTTCACACAAATAAAAACCATTCCAATAAGTTATCCGCACTAGCATAAATTTCACCAAAGTACCTCATAATTCAGTAGGTCAATTGGCCAGAACTGTTCCCAAATGGGTTTCATAGCAGGCAAATGATGGATTCCAACAGCTTACCTCTATCTCAAGTATAAAAATGGGAATAAAACTATTTGCAAATATTTGGAGAATTAAATCCTGAATAAAGATGACCAAAGAAAAGCGTGAAGCTGCTATTGTGTTTTACTGATTTGTGTATTTTTCCATTCCTGTGATTTATTATGGTATAATTGATCGCAACTAAATGCAAGTCATTTAAACTATAGCCTGAAATGGAGTAAGTAGATGGCCACTGATTTAGAAGAACCTAACCAATAATTTACATGAGGAGTTATTTGGAAATGGAGACTTTGCCAGTGTCTGGCTAAGATATTACACAAACAATTCAGCTCTTGATGCAACTGATTTCAAAGGACGATGTTAATAGTTCTCCTGGCACTCAAGACAAGCCCTAATTTGCTCCATTTCAGGTGGAATGTTGAACATGGTTGGAAAGAAAAAATCAGAACAAATTATTGGCACATAAAAACAGAAGATATTCATTAAAAAAACAAACTGCATGTCATGCTGGAAACAGATACAGGAGCATGCACATACAGGCCTGTTTCAGCAGTTCCACCTCAATACAAACAACTTAAATCATATAGATAACTGTCTCACGTGTTGTGGCATTCTGAGTTGCTGGTAAGTATATTGCATGTTAATAAAGCTGCCTGGTGCTCAATGTGGCACAAAACAACATTTCAGATTTCAGTCACTGTGATAGCTCATCTGTTAAAGAGAATACCACCTTTTGCAGTTTACTAAAACAAAAGAACCATTTACTAGTTCCCTTCTCAGGCTATTCAGGAAGCTCCTAACCAAACCATATGAAGTTATCATTCCCAACGACAAAAGGGATTTTAGATTTAGATTTTAGATTTAGAGATACAGCGCGGAAACAGGCCCTTCGGCCCATCAGGTCTGCGCCGCCCAGCGATCCCCGCACATTAACACTATCCTACACCCACTAGGGACAAGTTTTTTCATTTGCCCAGCCAATTAACCTACATACCTGTACGTCTTTGGAGTGTGGGAGGAAACCGAAGATCTCGGAGAAAACCCACGCAGGTCACGGGGAGAACGTACAAACTCCGTACAGTACAGCACCCGTAGTCAGGATCGAACCTGAGTCTCCGGCACTGCATTCGCTGTAAAGCAGCAACTCTACCGCTGCGCCACTGTGCCGATAGAAATCAAGATTGGAGCATTCAATGAAGAACCTCCTTATGTGTCCCAAAGATCAATCAGTGTGTAGTACACTTCCAGGGAGGGGTGCAAACAATACAATTTAGTGTCATAGAGTCATACAGCGTGGATACAGGCCCTTCAGTCCAACTTGCCCACACCGACCAACATGTCCCATCTACACTGGTCCAATCTGCCTGCGTTTGGGTCATATCCCTCTAAACCTATCCTATTTAATGGTCTTCGCATGTTGCGATAGCACCTGCCTCAACTATTTCCCCCGGCAGTTTGTTCCATACACCCACCATCCTTTGTGTGATAAGGTTACCCCTCAGGTTCCTGTTACATCTTTCCCCCCTAACCTTAAACCTATGTCTTCTGGTTCTCAATTCCCCTACTCTGGGCAAGAAACTGTGCGTTTAGCTGATCTATTCCTCTCATAATTTTATCCACCTCCATAAGATGAACCCTCATCCTCCTGTGCCTCAAGGAATAGAGCCCTAGCCAACTTAACCTCTCCCTATAGCTCAGGCCCTCAAGTCCTGGCAACATCCTCATAAATCTTCTCTGCACCCTTTCCAGCTTGACAACATCTTTCCTATGACATGGTGCCCAGAACGGAACACAATACTCTGAAAGCCCCATTCTGTAAGGGGGTTGGTGTACATGCACTTAACATCCATCATCAATGTGCAAGGCCACACTGATTTTATGCTAATGATGGCATCTTATATCTCCAGACTTCACCTCAGCCCCACTTTCCAATTTTGCTCGGTTACATTCAATGTTCAACAACCTGATAGATCACCTACCATGCTAATCTAAAGGGATCATTAAAGAGCCTGTCACACTTCGGCCATTTTTAAGGCAACTACAGGTGACTAGGCTGTCGCCGCATGGTCACCGGTGTGTCGCGGGGTGTCATGGGCATGGTCGTGAGTAGCCTCCAAAGAATCGTAGCTTTTTTATGTTCGCCGCAAAATTTTCTCCCTACTCGAAAATTTTTGCCGACTGCTGGCTTGACGCCAATGATCGTAGCTTGTCGTCTCCTGTCGTGGGCGCTGTCGTAGGTTGCCGCCAGGTTGTCACCAGGTGACTTAGGTTGTCGCCGGTGCTGATGACGGTTATCCACCTTTTATAATTTTGTTTGTTTGAACAAAGTAAATTTTGGACATTTTGACAAAAGATTGATGTTTGAAGTTATTGTATTTCAGAGTAGTTTCTCATGGCATCTCTTTCAAATATTTTAATTTTATTTATTTTGACCAATAAAACAAACACAAACACAAGCATTGCATTGCATTGAAAAGCGAATTCTTTTCATTTATTTTGACATTGCACTGCATTGGGTCTCTTCACGGACAAGGGCTTCAACCACACAGACCTCTTCTTGGGCTCCTTGTTCTTCTGTCTTGCAGAATTTTAAGCATGAGAGCCGCTGCAAGCAGCAGGGCTTGTTCTTCTTGTAAGAGCAATGCCATCATATGTTGCTCCATGGCAGTCATGAAGCAGAATGATTGGAAACCCTACCCACGCCCCTTTTGCGCCAAAATGATGTGAAATGGCTACAGTTATCATCAGTTGTGACCGACAGGGTCGTAGCTTGTCGAGGGTGGAGGTAGGTTGACTTCGGTTGTCGTAGCTTGACGTAGGCGCTGTCGTAGGTGGACGTCCAAAGTCGCGACGACTGGGTCGCCAGTTGTCGGTAGCTTGCCATCGACTAGGTGATACATGGTAGGTTGTCGTAGCTTGTCATAGACATTGTCGTAGACATTGTTGTAGGGGGAGTCCAGTCGCCGGTTTTTCGGCGATCTGCTACGACTTTGACAATCGCCGGCAGTCGTCTTTGACAGTCGCCGAAGTGGGATAGGCCCTTAAATACTTTCAAGTTGGGGTGCTGGTTTGTCAAAGATGGATGTCACAAGAGTTCTCTGAATTTTGTGCCTTTTAATAGTTAGTTTGAGCTTCAATAAAGTTACATTACGAATGTGAGGTGACTGTTGCGAAAGCACTATTTTGATAACTTGTGGCCAAGCAACTGCGTCCAGATGGATAGAGAGCAAAGCTTTCTTTTGCTATTGCTTGTACACTTTGTTGTGGTTTTTACAGCTACATTGGTTGAATAGATGGCAGTGTGTGAAAGCTGTAATAGGAACCTGAAGGATAAACTTTTTCATACAGACAGTAGAGGGTATATGGAATGAGTAGCTCGAAGAGGTAGTTGAGGCAGGTACTATAACAACATTTCACACAACAAGACCACAAAAAAATTGTAGATAGATTGCAGAAATATGCAGCCACATAATCAAGGACAACTACACCATGATCATTCTCTCTCTCACCGCACAGAAGGTACTAAAGTTAAAAACCACTTTGTAATAGATTCAGGAACAGCTTCTTCCCCACTGTAGTATCAGACTACGGACAGATCTCCCTTATAAGCTAAGTGCCCCCGAGCTCCCAACCTACCTCATTGTGGGCCATGCACTTTTTGATGTAAACTTTCTCTGTAGCTGTAACAGTGTGAAGCAGTAACATTATATAGTGCACTCTGGTTATTTTTATTTTTGCATTATCGGTTGTACTTCAAGTTTTTTTCATTCATGGCAGAACACGTGACAATAATAAACTAATGGTAACTAATAATAACTGAGCTTTGTGTAACAACCTCAGTGGCAGCTGCACTTTCAAAAAAAGAACTGATAAACACACTCGTAAAAATACAATATCGAGGTATGGCATCACTGAACAAACATGTCATCCTTGATGGAGCAAATCTGTCAAAGCAAAAGGAAAGTTAGAACAATCTGACCCATGGATGGTTTGGAAATCAATTTGGATTCATCTGATTGAAGATGATGGTGGTGAGTTAAATAAAAGGAATACAAAACTTCACAAGGAAATTTAGATGGATAAACGTAAATTGATGCAAAAAACATAATACATAATCACAAAGGGTTCGGTTTTGAAGATAGTCAACAGTGAGATGATATAGAAAAGCTGCAGCAACTAACATGAACTAATATTTTTAAGGCATTCTCTTAGAATGGATGACAAAAATGTTAAAAGAAAATTATCCATAATTATTGCCCAATAACTCATTTACATTTTATCTCTGACTGTCCTCGTTTACATTTTTAGGTAGGTTTGCTTTGTTGTTACCTTCTCCTAGCTAACAATGATCTATTCTACATTTGCCTTTGTCTTGGTTTCACACCATACACTTCCTTATCTCTGTATCTCCCTCTTCCCTGACTCAGTCTGAAGAAGGGTCTCGACCCAAAACGTCACCCATTCCTTCTATCCAGAGATGTTGTCTGTCTTGCTGAGTTACTCCAGCATTTTGTGTCTATCTTCAGTCTAATATGACAATGCTGTTTACATAAATCAGTGGCTCAAGCATATTAGAACAGTTAAATTAAAAATACCTTGTTTATTGTGGCTTAATTGCTGGCACTTTTGTGTTTGAATCAGAAAGTTGTCAGTTTAGGTCACATTCCAGAGATCCCTTTACAAAATTCTCATCAGCATAACAGCGCATCACTGAAAGGAAGGCAGGGGAATCACAGGGCAGGAGAAGGGAGGGCAGGTCGGCAGGCGAGGGGAGGAGGAGATGAGGAGATGAGAGAGGATAGGAACAGCTGGGAAATGGAGAGGAGAGAAGGAATGTGAGCAATGGAAGGGGATTGAAGGAGGGGAGGGGAGGGGAGGAAAGAGGAAGGAAGGAGGCAAAAGTGATGGGAAGTAGGAAGAAAATTAAGTACATTTCAAGTGCACTAAACATTATAAGATAGGAGATATACTACCCAAATTGCCTGCAGCCTTACAATAAAACCACACCTATCAAATAAACTTTTAAAGGTTGTTTTAGGTTATATCTCAAAACAGGATAAGTATTGGCCAGAAATATCGTCCTTCTTTAAAACGGTGCCTTGGAAACTTTAAAATCAATGATAAGGGGTGAGGGATCCTCAGTTAACGTCACTTTTTTAAAGATAGCCTCTTCAAAACAGTGCATTTAATTGTTAGTTTGAGCTTCAAAAGAGTTACAGTGCAAATGTAAGCAGATAAGTGACTGTTGCTAAAAAGCACTATTTTGATGGCTCGTGGCAAAACAATTGCATCCAGATGGAGGGAGAGTAAAGCTTTCTTTTGGTACTGTTGTGCAGTTTGTTGTGGTGGTGCAGCTATATTGGTTGAATAGATGGCAGTGTGTGAAAGAAGTAATAGGAACCTGAAGAATAAACATTTTCACACAGAGAGTAGTGGGTATATGGAATGAGCAGCCAGAGTTTGAGGCAGGTACTATAACAACATTTCACACAACAAGACCATACGAAATTGCAGATTGCAGAAATATGCAGCCACATAATCAAGGACAGCTTACAGCATGATCATTCCCTCTCTCATCGCACAGAAGGTACTTAAGTTTAAAACCACGTTGCAACAGATTCAGGTGGGGTGTCCTCAGTTAACATCACCTTTTTAAGTTGGCCTCTTCTACAATGCAGCATCCTCTCAGTACTGCACTAAACCACCAACATCGAGTTTTGTACTTGGGTTCCTACAGTGGAGATTTAACCCTTAACATTCTGGCTCAGATGTGTGAGGGTGAAGTTCTCAGCTGGAGTTTCATGAATGCAAAATGTCGTTATTGCTATGTTCTATACAGATTTCAGCAATAGTCCCATCTCCCATCCTGCAAGTCCACACAACTGTGCATACTTAGTTTGATTTCGTTTTTTAGATTAGTTTAGTTTAGTTTCGTTTAGAGATACAGCACAGAAACAGGCCCTTCGGCCCACCGAGTCCGCACCGACCAGCGATCCCCGCGCATTAACACTATCCTACACTAGAGACAATTTTAAAGCCAATTAACCTACAAACCTGTATGTCTTTGAAGTGTGGGAGGAAACCGAAGTTCTCGGAGAAAACCCACGCGGTTACGGGGAGAACACGCAGCCGTAGCCAGGATCAAACCTGGGTCTCTGGTACCATAAACACTGTAAGGCAGCAACTCTACCGCAGCTCCACCCATGCTGGACTCAGTTGAAGATTTATGAACGAGTCCCATCCACAAATGTGGGTATTGTACAACTGGTTTGGGTTGGAAAGTCCTTTTCGCACTTACTGGCAAAAAAAAAATCATTATACAGGCAAGTTCTGACCATTCTCCTTAATCATTGCTATTCTGAGCTATCAGAGAGATGAACAATATGCAGCTGAAAGTGCATAAGTAACCGTGTCTCCTTTTATATTAAAGAGAAATCATTACTTCCGTTGATTGTGGTAACAGGATGTTATGAGGTTTGTTTATTCTATGGCAGAGCTGATTGAGCCACAGTCCAATTTAAACACACAACTATGCGTCACAAGAACTAACAAATTGTCCGTTGATTTTTAAGAGTGACTTCATAACAAACTTTATGACATTTACTTTAGACTTTACTTTGGACATTAGAGATACAGCGTGGAAACAGGCCTTTTGCCTCACTGAGTCCTTGTTGACCAGCGATAATCCCGTGCACTAGCATTATCCTACACAATAGGAACAATTTACAATTTTTACCAAAGTAATGTAACCTACACACCTGTACGGCTTTGGCGTGTGGGCGGAAACCGGAGCATCTGGAGAAAACCCACATGGTCACAGGCAGAACGTACAACATCTATACAGACAGCACCCATTGTCAGGATCAAACTGGCGATATTAGGCAGCAACTCTACTGTTGCGCCATGAGGAGATTAATATCTCTTAATGCAATAAAAGTGATCTGCTTGTTTTCATAGGTGATACTTCGATCATATAAATTCTTTTAATAGAGCTTGCATTTTGGGATTTTAAAGAATATATACATCCTTTTCATAATCTACTGATGTCATAAAATGCATCACAACTAAATACGATTGAAGTGTTGTCACTGTTGTAAGAATGGAAACATGGCAACACCTTTTATTCACAGCAGATCTTACAGATAGCAGTGTAAGAATGACCAAGTAGTTTGTGTCTGTGCTTTCAGTTGAGGGATACTTGTGGGCCAGGCTCATCGTCAATAAAATGGTGGAACATTTATGTCCCATAAAAGGGCCAACCTCAGTCTAAACTTGCTTCTGAAGGACTGCGTCACCAACAATGTGGTGATTCATTGGTATATTGCACCATTGCGTCACCCTGGATGTTTCTAGGTGGGACCTGCAGTCACAACTGTTTCTTTCATCACCTTACTTCCTAAGAGGGGTTTTATCAATTTGTAACTATACTTTTTGGGTTGTGACCAACAGGTGCTGGTTATATGTTGTCTTGGGTGCTTTAGTTGACGCCAACATATGGTGCTGAATTTTGTATTAACACAAAACAGTTTTACTGACATTTGCATGGGATATTTTTATTTTCGCAGGACTTCTAATATCCTGTGGTCAAGACCAATTTGAACTACAAAGATCCAAATAAACACACCCTCTTAACATCAGGGATGCATCTAGTGTTGAGGAGTCCTGGAACAGTGTATCATTAAGACTGTGCCGCCAGACGCTGTTACCTCCAGAGAGTAGGAAGGTGACATGGTGAATTAAACATTGATAAGCAGGTTAAAAGACATCTAATTTCAAGTAACCCTTGCATTCCCTCTCTCTCTCTCTGTCCCTCCCCCAACCTAGTCGTCCTGCTAGTTTTATCATTCGTATCCCCTCATTGTCACCTCCTCCACAGCCAACAATGGACCATTGTGGGCTCTTTGGGCATCAGTGCCAGCTCTGATCTGTTCTGTACCTTTTCATACCTGTAGTTCCCCTCTCCCCTGAATCTCAGACCGAAGAAGGGTCTTGACCCGAAACGTCATCTATTCCTTTTTTCCAGAGATGCTGCCTGACCCGCTGAGTTGTTCCAGCATTTTGTGTCTATCTTCCGTGTGAATCAGCATCTGCAGTTCCTTTCGTATATTTATCTATATTAATATAAGGATTCAAAAATTATTAGGATGTGGGCATAATATAATATCTTTTCAGAACGTTCCTTAAAAAGATCTACTGGAATGAAATTTCTGGACAAAATTAAAAAACTAAAAGCCAAGCACTCTCACTCTACCTTTCCAGGGTGTCTAAGTATTCCAGAGCTCTCTGGGGGCAATTCATTGCTTTTGAAATGTGTTTACTGCTTTTACATAGGAGCTTATTGTGAGTAAAGAAACTGTTCTAGTGTTTTGTTGCCAAGACACATCAAACATTTATGATGGGTACACAGGTCAAACAAAGAGCTTTATTCTTTTAAAGACTGCACTTTTAACACAGTACCCATGTGTATAGTCAAAACAGAGCTTTTAAAGATGTGGACATAATTTATAGACAACCAACTCCCTCAAGCTGCAGTGAGATAATGACCAGATCATATTTTAAAGATGGTATTTGAGGGATAACTACTGGCTTGGATACCTGCGGGAGAATGCACCAAACAAAAGTACCTGGTATGTCTGGATGTATTCATCACCAAGACAGTGAATGCCATTGATGGCATTAAATGAGACAGAAGCATTTGAGTCTTAAAGAAAGGTCAAATGTTATTACATTTTCTCACGAACTGAAAGGCTGTTAAATTGTGGGAAGTTAACCTATAGCACCTGTTGAAAAAATGAATCTACTGCTGTAAACTCTTCTGGAGATCCGGAAATACAGGTTTAGCAAGGTAGAATGTGCAGGCACTTGTATCAAGTGTGCTGACATTGAAGAATTGGCTGTGTACTGTATCAGCACTTGTTTATCCAATGTGCCTGAGGCATGAAGTCTATCTATAGTTTCAATCTGCTCCTGAATGCTAAAGGGAAGATGTTTTGTTTTCCTACGGGTTTCAATGCTCTGAAAGTATGAAAAGACTGATTCAAAAGTACAGTATATCCAATGTTATCTTTATTCATCATCCATAGCATTAAAATTAATCAACAAAGCTGGTGTGTCACATTTCTGTTGCCATCTCCCTGATAACTCTGAAAACAAAACAGCTATTTAAACCCAACTGATGCTAGATCCAGTTACGCTTCATGCTAACTGCTTTTAAAAAATGTTTTATTTCATAACCTATTAGAATTCCAGACTGTAACAAAAATAGAATTTCCACCAAACATGTTCTCAAGGTGAGTTTGTATAATTCACTAATGTACATCCTTAATGCTTTTGCAATAATTAATTAAGCCAGTTCCATTGAAAGATATAGTTGGAGACCACCTAACACTAAACCGAACACCTGTCATCACCATCGACAACTACGAACTCGATGCCGTCCATCAGTTCACGTACCTCGGCTCCACCATCACCGACAACCTCTCCTTGGACACAGAGATTGACAAGAGGATCTGGAAGGCAGCTACAACTCTCGCTCGCCTCACAACTCGTGTGTGGACCAATCCAAAGCTGACAGTGAAGACAAAGATAGCAGTCTACAACGCCTGTGTCAACAGCACGCTGCTGTATGGCAGTGAGACATGGACTACATATGCCAGACTGGAGAGAAGACTCAACATCTTCCACCTTAGAAGCGTCCGCCATATCCTGGGTATATCCTGGCAAGACAGAGTGTCCAACGCCAAGTTTCTGTCTCGCGTTGGCCTTCCGAGTATGTACACTCTACTCAGGCAGAGCAGGCTGCGGTGGCTGGGCCATGTCCACCGCATGGAGGATGGCCGTATTCCAAAAGACATCCTCTGTGGAGAGCTAACATCTGGGAAGAGAACCATCGGCTGCCCCCAGCTACGTTACAAGGATGTCTGCAAGAGAGATTTGAAGGTGCTCGACATCGATGTGGAGTCCTGGGAGAGCCTTGCAGCTGACCGTACAAGGTGGAGAGGCACCCTGAACCAACGTCTCAAAACGGGGGAAGAGAAATTGATGAACGCAGCGGCAGAAAAGTGGGCACGCAGAAAAGAGCGCAGCAACTTCAACAGACCAGAGATCACACACAAATGTGACCTTTGCGACAGAAACTGTCACTCCCGCATTGGTCTCTTCAGCCACAAGCGACGCTGCTCTAGCCAAGGTGTGGAGCAAGCAGCCAACTAGGATGCATCACCCATGGTCAGCCATGACCGAGGGGGCCTAAGAAGAATCAAGCCAGTTCCATTGAAAGATATAGTTGGAGACCACCTAACACTAAACCTAACGCAATAAAGCTCTACCTATATGCAATAAAGACAACATTAGTACATACTTGTTATTATTGTAAGACATTACTTCATGGAAATCTGATACTAGACCAGAAAATAACAAACAGAAAGAGGAACTAGAAGCTGAGTGAAAGAGGATCCCATTGCAAGAGAAGACATGGGATAGTGCAATGTTTTCGGGATGGAATTTAAACCTTGACAACTAGCAAAGATGACAGTTTTTCAAACAACTATATCAATGTACAGTTACACAATGGAGAATCAATCATTGTATACAAATGCTGATTAATTTCTAGACTATTAATGTTAAATGGATGTTCACTATTGCACTGTTCTCATGTGAGCAGTGATGGATTACACAGCTATACCTTGTGATTTCAAAACCAATCACTGCTAGTACGTTCAATGGTCGAAAGAAGGTTCTTGACCCAAAACTTCACTTATCCAGGTTCTCCAGAGATGCTGTCTAATCTGCTGAGTTACTCCAGCACTTTGTGTCCTTTTGTGTATTAACCTGCATTTGCAGCTCTTTATTTCTACATTCTAAGTATCATTGGAAGTAGTTTACTGGCTAATGTCTTAATGTCTTAAAATTTGTATTTGTCCACCTGAAATGTAAAGTAATTGTAAACGGAAGACAGACACAAAAAGCTCTGCGGGACATGTAGCATCTGTGGAGAAAGGGAATAGGTGACATTTCGGGGCGAGACCCTTCTTTAGACCGAGACCTTTTCTCAGTCTGAAGAAGGATCTCGACCCAAAACGATACCAATTTGTTTTCTCCAGAAATGCTGCTTGACTCGCTGAGTTACTCCAGCTTTTTGTGTCCGTCTTCCATTTAAAGCAGCATCTGCAGTTCCTCCCTACACCTAAAGCAATTGTAAATATGAGATAAATTCTAACTGTCATTGTACACATAGCATAGAAGAGTATAGCAACTGGGAAGAGTATCATAGTGTTAACTGTTACATTGAACATACTGTCCTCTCTCAACTTTGTATATGGGAATATCGCCACAGGATGAGGAACTCTGATTCCCTAACATTTGCTGATTCCTTGTTTCAGGACATTTTTGCACATCTAGCATGAATTCATGTGTAGGAAGGAAGATGATGTATTACCATTGAACGTACTAGCAGTGATTGGTTTTGAAATCACAAGGTATAGCTGTGTAAACCATCACTGCTCCAGAGATGCTGCCTGTCCCGCTGAGTTATTCCAGCATTTTGTTTCTAGCATGAATTCATGTTTGGCTCATTGCAACCGGGGAAGGGACCCATCCTCCTGCATCTCATCGCAAAGGTAGCACCTCCAGCAATACAGCACTTCCTCAGTGCCACACCATGATGTTGGCTGAATTTGTGCAGCTCACGTCTCTCGAGTCAAACATGAACTACAACTAACGGGTCACAAGTGAGAGCGCTGAACCATAAGTGGGAACAATCAGTGGCTAATCAGGCCATAGGGAAATATCTGCCAGGCTCTTTATGATAAGTCTGCACGAGTGGGTATTTTGTTTGCTGTCATGATCAAATAGTCTTTGAACACTCGTTCTCAAGACATATTTAGACACAACAGCTGTTGGTGTTTGTGAATTCGTACCCTCTGCACGAATGAGTTCAGAGAAAGGACAGTAAAACTGGAAATGGGGAGACATTAAAAAAAACTGAAGAGTCTGCAAAAGTTGCAGTCGTTTGTGAACTAATGACAATTAATGACAGTGCAAATTGATCCCACACTTGCCAGAGGAAGGTAAAACTAGACTTTTGTGATGTTGCCTCCAGAGATTTAGTTTAATCATTTCATACTTGGTGTCTAATGGTCTGGTGGAATTTTTGTATAGCAAATTACTGATTTATAAATGGACAACCCAGGAAAAATGTTATACTTGAGCCCTCAGATACTGTAGCCCTCAGTGAAAATTGACCTTCACTTTCAAGCTGGAACTTTTTGGCCTCCTTGAGTACAAGGATATTTTTGCTTTAACACCATGCCAACCGAGAAGAAAGCTATCCCGGGCAGGTAAGTGATCTGTGAGTTAGTCAAACTGCGCCAGGTTTTGTCTGCATTCCTTTACTGCCAACCCCTCCCTCTCTACAATCCTGCCTGTCATAAGCCCAATGACCAGACTGGCTTTCGTCCAAATGACAATTACAGGATACTAATTCAATTGCTTGAGAGGATATGATTACAGTAAACATCTTACACTCGTGTCTGCCCCAGGATGGCTGATATCAAATCGTCTGGCTTTTGTGCAAATGGCTGCCGTAAAAAGAAAAAGGAGTTTCATTGACAAAGTGGCCAGCATTAAATAATTGTAGGTGAGGTTTATGCTCAGCAACCTTTGACGATGCTGTGATCATGTGCTGCATTGTCGACATTTTTTTCTTTTCACTAAACAGTCACCTGGATTTGTAACATGTAACTTGCTCTCGGCATTAACTGTTTAATTACTTTAATCACAGAGAAAAATATACAAAGAATGCATCTGAGTTATGCCTATGAACTCGATAAAACAGTTTTTAAAAGTCCTCTGCTAAACTACAATGGAGTGATTAGAGCAGATTGTTCTTGCTTTATGTAAAACACCACTGGTTTCAAAGCAAAGGAACAAATGGACTGAAACATTCAATACTTTCAGATATGAAGGTGCTTTGTATGAGTTTGTAGTCCTGGCATGCTGCCTTACTCAACAGGAATGCAGATTAGATAGTTGATCTCAATTTGCAACCCACCCTTATTTCTGACCATTAAAACTAATGCATATTGTATGCTTCATCCCAATCACATGGAGAACAAAAAGCTCCATTTTGTAAGTATTTATTCATGTTTAAAAAAAAACAAAGAAAATCCTTTTCCATGAAGAAGAGTCTCAACTGAAATGTCTACTATCGCCTTGTCTCTACAAATGCTGCCTGACCCATTGAGTTCCTCCAGCAGTTTGTTTTCACCCCCCTTCCACTCCCCTCCCCTCTTTACTCTCTCTTTCTGTTGACCTCCCATGCAAAGACGTCACTTTCGTATTGTTTCATAATCAAATTTAAATGCAATTAACTTACACTTTTTTCATCAATTAATTGCAACTGAGTGAATCACTTGACAACCATTATTATGATGCTATAATTAGAACATACATGCATGGCAGAAACACTGTATCAGGTTGAGTCTCTTTCTGGTGCCAGCATCCGGAACTCTGCAGGTGAATAGAATTTTCCTCTCACATCGCCAGATTTAGATTTGGTCAACTAATCTAAGAGATCACAGGAACGGAGAGAATAATGAACATTGAAGTTGAACAGGTTTCAGAAATCTTTTCAGAGATAAAATGTTCATATAAAACAAAAACTGAACATGAAACCAAAACAGTTCCAAAAGGAATGAAAAGGAAAGAAAAGCAGAGTCAATAACAAAAGGAATAAAAGGATTAGCGTGCCAGAGACTAAATAAATTAAAGAGCAAATGAAAACTAAAGCAAGTCGTTAATTATTAAACAGTCACTGTGAAGATTGGGAATGCATTAAACCCATTTTCATCCTTCACAATGTATTTGCAGTAACCCTGTCTTAACATTGAGTTCATTTTACACTTCAAAAGAAATATATATATTTTTGCCTGTGATTATCTATTCTTTCAAAATGTCATCTTTTGCATTCTTTTCATATGGATTTTTTGATAGGCAGATTGTTGGAACAAAGGCCAGAGATTAATATAGAAGGTGTGAGATAAAATAATTGAGGGGGGTGGGGGGAGTGAGAAATAGGTGTGTGTCTAGGTGGGGCACACAGAAGGCCGGGGGGGTGGAGGGTGGGAGGAAGGGGGGGGGGGAATGGGGGAGAAAGGGGAAGGGGAAAGGGGGGGTTGTTAGAGTTTGGGAGAAATCAATGTTTTTACTGTTGAGATGTAAACTAAGTAAACTAACCAAACGGAAAATGAGGTGATGTTCCTCCAGTTTGCAAGTGGTCTCACTCTGGCAATGGAGGAGGCACAGGACAGAAAATACAGTATGGGAATGGGAAGGGAATTAAAATGGTTATTAACTGAGCGATCTGGTGGGCCTTTACTCCGTCCGCCAAGGCCTACTGGATCTCTCAGTTTGCTAACTATTTTAACTCCTCTTCCTTAACCTTATCTCACACTTTTTGTCTTTTCAGCTCTGCCCTTTGTCCAACCATCTGCCAATCAAAAACTCCCCTCATCTGTATCCACCTATCACTTGCCTGGATAGATACAAAAAGATGGAGTAACTCAGGCAGCATCTCTGGAGACGTTTCTGTGTCTATCTTTTTGTGCCTATCTTCGGTTTAAACCAGCATCTGCAATTCCTTCCTACACATTATCACTTGCCAGGCTTTGTCCCACGCCATCCCTCTTCCAGCTTTCCTCCCCCTACTTAACATCAATCCCAACCCAAAACATCACCTATCCATGTTCTCCAGAGATGTTGCCTGACCCACTGAGTTATGCCTGCACTTTGTGTCATTTTTTAATACGTTTTATTTAAGGAGGGGTTCTTTGGTAGATGAGTCAGATGGGAGAAAGAGGGGTGGAGATAGCAACTGAGGCTAAAGAAGATAAGTGGAAAAGAGAAAAAGGTGCAAATGGGGGAATCTCATAAAAAATAAAGGTGGGGAGTGACACATGGAACTAGAGATAGGGATGGTGAGAGGAAGGGAATAGGAGGATGGAAGAAAAATGGGAGAAACCAAAACTTGGGTGCCATCCTTGTAAAGTTTGCATGTACTTGCTGTGACTGAATGAGTTTTCTCAGATTGTCAGTTTCCTCATTCATTCGAACAAATTGGGGGTCGGTTGATTAATTAGCAGCCGTAAATTGTCCCTGGTGTGTGGGTGAATGCTAGCATGTACTGGGAGTTGAAGGGAATGTGAGGAGAATAAAATGACTTTTGGGTAGGATTAGTGTAAGTGGGTGGTTGATGGCCAGCATGGATTCAGTGGACTGAGGGCCTGTCTTCATGCTGTATTTCTACGAGTCTATGAGCTCAGTGGCAAATCTGCTATTTTGTGTAGGGGTTTTTTCTCAAGGTGAGATGGTTCTTATGGAATGGAAGCTGTGGAAGTTCAACTGGAACAGCCAGCAGCAGACTAGAAAATAATTATTTTGCGGAATGAGGAATTTTGAATGCTCCAAGTTTTTTTTAATATACACAGCTTCGTTGTTCCTTTCAAGACCATTTGTTGGGTGAACAATTTTGGAAAAGCCTATTTAGTCTAGTTTAGTTTAGAGATACGGCATGGAAGCAGGCACTTCGGCCCACCGAGTCCATGCCAACCAGCGATCCCTGCACACTAGCACTATCCTACGCACACGAGGGACAATTTACTTTTATAGCTAGCCAATTAGCCCACAAACCTGTATGTCTTTGGTGCTGGAGGAAATCGGAGCTCCCGGAGAAAACCCACGCAGATCACGGGAGAACATACAAAGTCCGTACAGACAAGCACCCATGGTCAGGGTCAAACCCGGGTCTCTGGCGCGGCAAGGCAGCAACTCTACCGGTGTGACAATAGACAATAGACAATAGACAATAGGTGCAGGAGTAGGCCATTCAGCCCTTCGAGCCAGCACCGCCATTCAATGCGATCATGGCTGATCACTCTCAATCAGTACCCCGTTCCTGCCTTCTCCCCATACCCCCTCACTCCGCTATCCTTAAGAGCTCTATCCAGCTCTCTCTTGAAAGCATCCAACGAACTGGCCTCCACTGCCTTCTGAGGCAGAGAATTCCACACCTTCACCACTCTCTGACTGAAAATGTTCTTCCTCATCTCTGTTCTAAATGGCCTACCCCTTATTCTTAAACTGTGGCCCCTTGTTCTGGACTCCCCCAACATTGGGAACATGTTTCCTGCCTCTAATGTGTCCAATCCCCTAATTATCTTATATGTTTCAATAAGATCCCCCCTCATCCTTCTAAATTCCAGTGTATACAAGCCCAATCGCTCCAGCCTTTCAACATACGACAGTCCTGCCATTCCGGGAATTAACCTAGTGAACCTACGCTGCACGCCCTCCATAGCTAGAATATCCTTCCTCAAATTTGGAGACCAAAACTGCACACAGTACTCCAGGTGCCACCATGCTGCCCTACGGTCTGGTCTGATATGAACATTGCATTGCACTGCACCCCCCCCCATCAGCAAGTTCATTGCAATATGGATCCCGCCACCGGCATGCCCTTCCAAATTACTATATTTAAACAGAACTTTTCCTCCAATTAGACAAGAAATGGGCAGTCATCAGCTGAAGATACTCCAAAGTTTTTCTTATATTGGCCCACGTATTCCTGAGATATTTGGGTTTAAGTGCCAGGTACTTTCTCAGGAATTGAACCCATGTTTACCTGCACATCTGGTCTTAAATGCTTTACTTTAACGTGCAAGGAGCGAAGAAAAAAGCACAGTTTACAGCCAATGAATTACTGTATGAAGTGAAGTCACTGTCATTATCTATCTTGTTGCATCAGCAATTCTTTATACATAACAAGCTCCTGCTAGCAGCAATATGACAATTATCTGCTGATGGGGATAATGATCGAGGGATTAATTTGTCACAAAGCAGGGATAAATATCCTGTCTTTTGGCAAAGTAGTGCCATGGGATCCTGTTTTATATTGTCATGCAAAGTGCAATGACTTCCAGTCCTCCCACACCCACCCATCTAACTTTCTTCTCCCTTCGTTCATCCCTCTCACCTCACTCTTCTCCACCTGCTTCCACCTGCTCATCACCACTTCCCCTTCTAGTACTTCCTTTCACCTACTATCCCACTACCCTATGCTAAATCAGTTATGTTTACACGTTGCCTGACAGGATAGTTGCTGGGAGAGAGATTTCCTTGGCAGAGGAAATATAGAGGGTGGCCATTTTGACATGGCTTGAGGATAAACGTCTTCACTCAAAGGCTCGTGAATCTTTGGAATTCTTTGCCTTTGTGGTCCATGGAGGATTTTCTGAGAATCAAGAGATATGGGCTTAGTCAGGAAAATGGAGCTGAGGTAAAAGGTCAGTCGTGATCTTGGCAAATGGCAGAGCTGGCTTGCATGCCAAATGATCTACTCACACTCTTAATATGGTGTGGTTTTCTATTTTTATTTCAACAGAGTATATGTTGCAGCCTTTCAAAGTCATTGAGTTAACCACAGCCCAGCTTTGGGGAAAGGGCGAACGGATGGCAAGATGGTGGTTCAAGGCAAAACAATATCTTGTAGCGGGAGCGATCAGTTCAGCCCGAAATAAGGCTAGATGCCAGGTTTACAAAGCAGCAACGGGAAGTGGTTCATGTGACATGAGGGTAACAAGACCAATGAACAAACATACCGTAAGAAGTGGGATATCAGTGAGTTCAAACTAAACAATACCTTGTTTGAATTGGAAGAAAAGTATCCACATAGACCAAATAGAGTCATGGAGTCCGAAAGCTCTGCAACATGAAACAGGTCTTTCGGCCCAACTTGTCAATGCTGACCAAGTTAGCACCCACTGAATAATAAATTTCCCCCTGAGGTCCCTCTTAAGTTTCAACCCTCTCGCCTTAAGCCTACGCTCTCTAGTTTTTAAATCCTCTACTCTGAGGAAAAGGTTGTGAACATTCGCATTAAAAATACCACGTGATTTTATGTACTTCAAAATGGTCACCACACAGCTTCCTATGTTCCAAAGAAAGAAATGTCCCTGCCTATCCTGCCGCTCCCTATAACTCAAGCCCACAGATCCAGATAACATCCTGGTGTATCTGTTCATCATTCTTTCCAACATAATGATATCCTTCCTGTAGCTGGACAACTAGAACTGCATGCAGTACTCATGTGGTGAAGAGAGTATGCAGTGTAGCCTCTCAAACAACGTGTATAGCGATATCATGATGTCCCAACTTTTTACCTCAGTACCCTTCCCAATGAAAGCAAGCATGGACAAATGCCCTCTTCTCCACCCTGCCCATCTGAACTGTCACCTTCAGGAAACAATGCAACTATACTTCTAGACTTTTTCCACCACACTCTCCAGAGCTCTACCAATTCCTGTACAAGTCCTGCCCTGGTTTGACGTACCAAGCTGCAAAATTTCACAACTGTTAGGTTTAAATCTTATTTCTCATTCCTTGACCCACCTTCCAATATTGACTTAGTTTGCATTGTAAGCTTAGATATTCTTCCTCACTGTTCATCATCTACAAATTACTAACAATGTTAACTAGTGGGCCGAATGGCCTAATTCTACTCCTATCACTGATGACCTTATGACCTTATGATCTGAATCGTTCTTGTAGATAACAACCAACAAGAGATATACTGGAACACATTGGAGGAACATATGATGAAATGACTATTCCAACATAGGTTTATAACCCGCCCTATTGAGAAGACATAAATTAACAACATCTGGATGTACACTTCAGATCAAGAATTTCAATCATTGGAATTATTAGAATTAGAGATTCAAACACACCTACGATGGCTGAGCACCCACAAAAACCATCAATAGATGTTGCCGTATACTGTAAACAAGCCCTTAAAGAGGAAAAGTAGTATATTGTTTTGTATGTAAATATGCAACAAAGTCACATGCATTTGTGACATAATGATGTAATTGTAATTGTAACCTTAGCACAAATGAGGGTTGTAACTTCATCTTCAATAAAGGATTAGCATACACTCGGAAGTTCCTTGTATCTGCCAGAGCTTATTTGTTGCAGTTTTATTTCATCTCTACTATGCACTACACCCCATGTCCATTCATTTGAACCAATAATCGCCTACAAAAAGCTGGAATTAATCAGTAGTGCTAATGTTGCCGATGTTATGGAAGCTCGAATTGTGTTGACACAGGAGACTGATGCTAGAATTAATTGACAGAGAGACTGGAGAAAGTGCAGAAAAGATTCACAGGGATGTTGCCAGGACTTGAGGGCCTGTGCTATAGGGAAAAGTTGGGCAGGCAAGGACTTTATTCCTTGGGACACAAGGGGCTGAAAGGTGGTCTTATAAAGGTGTATACAATCATGAGGAGAATAGTTAGGGTGAATGTACACAGATTGTGTGAATGCACTATGTCTTTTACCCAAGATCGGGGAAATCAAAAGCCAGAGGACATAGGTTTAAGATAAAAGGGACAAGACCTAATATGACAGCTTTTGCACTCAGTGGGTGGTGGGTATATGGAATGAGCTGCCAGAGGAGGTAGTTGAGACAGGTATTATAACAGCAATCACAAGGCACGTGGTCAGGTACATGGATATGAAAGGTTAAAGGGATATGGGCCAATGCGAGCAATTAGGACCAGCTTAGACTGAGCATTTTCAACTGTGTGAATGCGTTGGGCCAAAGGACCTGTTTCCATGCTGTAAATCTCTATGACTATATGGCTATGACTGTCAAAACGGCTTTGGAGGTATTTGGCTCCGCAACCAGTAGGCTAATTAGAAAAGGGCTTCACTCTTGGAAACTGAGAAATTGATTGCTGCTTATCCTTACTCCAATATTCCAATATTCCAATATTGGACAATTTCAATATTCAACTATATCTGAGATAAAACAGAAAAACGAGAAAGGATAAGTTCTCCATCGGCTGGTGAGTGGTACATAGAGGTAGTGAAAGAAAACTAGGTAAAAGTGAGAACCAAAAGCAGCAAAACAAAATTAATATTAATTTCTGTAGCAAACTGGTTGGTGGTTGCTTCAACAACTTTGATCTTAAGCCTTTCTTTTAGCTGCAAGACTGCCACAAAGTTCCTCAGCTGATTATAAATCTCCTTTCATAAGTCTCGTGGAAGTTATAGAGATGTGTTTGGAACCATTCCTGAGAGTACCATCTACGCTTTGTAAAAGCGAGTAGGAACTGCAGACGCTGGTTTACAACGAAGATAGACACAAAATGCTGGAGTAACTCAGCGGGTCAGGTAGCATCTCTGGGTAAAAGGAATAGATGATGTTTCGGGTTGAGACCCTTCTTCAGCCTGAGAGTCAGGAGAGAGAGAAACTAGAGGTATGAGAAGGTTCATAACAGATCAGAACCGGCATCAATGACCAAAGAGCCCACAATGGTTCATTTTTTACTGTGAAGGAGGTGATAACGAGGGGCCTGAACAATAAAACAAGCAGGAGGTCAAGAATTGAGGAGGGCTGGGGAGAGAGGAAATGCAAAGGTTATTTGAAATTAAAGAAATCAATATTCATACCGCTACCCAAGCGAAATATGAGGTGCTGTTCCTCCAATTTGTATGTGGCTTCACTCTGACAGTGGAGGAGGCCCAGGACAAAAGGGTCAAAATGGGAATCGAAAGGGGAATTAATATGTTTGGAAACAGGGAGATCAGACTGAGGCCCAGGGTCTTGACCCAAAACATCACCCATTCCTTTTCTCCAGAGATGCTGCCTGACCTGTTGAGTTACTCCAGCATTTTGTGTCTATCCTTTCCAAAAGAGTGTATGTTGTTAAACTCATGAGATCATAATTGAAGATTCCTTAAGTTGAGAGTTACAGTACTTCTGTGTATGGAGGACAAATGGGGATACGAGTCATGGAACCAAAGCGAGGAAAACAGTCTGACTGCTTAAAGAAATTATCTTTGAATTTTTCCCTCTGACAAGAAACATTTTTGAAAGATGGCGATCCTATCTCCTGAACGCATACAGGCACAGGAAATCCTAGAGGCAGGAACCAGACTTACATGCCACGCAAGCCACAAAAACAAAGCAGCATAGAGAAATATGATTCAGCAAGGTCATGTAATTTGGGACAAATATGTAGAAATAGAGGGAAGGAGCACAGCTATGAAAAAGCTCTGTGGGGTAGAAGTGTGTATAACAAAATTATACATGCACCTGAAATTCTGTTTCCAGTATTTTAATGGGGATTTTGTAACCAAAGCACCGGAGGTGGCCATTTGTCCTATTATGCCAGCTCCTAATGGAGTCATTCTGACAGACACAGATCGTAGCTCTTACTGTAAACTTGTGAAGTATTCTCTCTCAAGTGCCTATCCAATTCCTGTCTGGGAGGACTAATTGATTCAGATTCCATTGCCGCTACATCCTCTACAACAATGAAAGACAGAGAAAGGAAGTAATTAAGTTTCAGCAGTGAATTTCTTGGAAACATGCTGAATTCGCTTAGTCTTCCGAGGAATGGATTGCTGGTGGGCTTTCTTGGCCATAACATGGATGCAGTTGGATCAGGTCAAGTTGTTGGTGATATTTACACCTAGGAACTTGATGTTCATGACCATCTCCATTTCAGCACTGTTGGTGCATACTGGGGCATTTTCTAAAATTATGATTTCACAAGGTTATTAATCAATTGAAACCATAGAACCCAGAGTGGAAGAAATAAAAGGAGTCTGAGTAGACAGATGAGGAATAAAGTCATGGTTCCACTACTTACACATATCTATTACATTTAGGATCCCTCATCACTCATATCACTCATAAATGTCCCCAAAAAATTTGGACAAAGACATGGATAGGAAAGGTTTAGAGGAATATGGGCCAAATGCGGGCAGGTGGGACAGTGTAGATGGGGCCCCTTATTGGCACGGGCAAGCTGAGTCAAAAGGCCTGTTTCCATGCTGTACGATTCAGTTAATTATATCCCATTTATACATCAAAATGGGGAGCATGTTAGCGATACCATAACCGACTAAAATGAAACATATAGTTTTATGCAAGAACTGTGCTGGCACATATTAAATATGCGTGAAAGCCATTAACTGGAGTTGACTTATACTTATATACTTATATATACTTAAATCTAGATGTATACTTATATCTTTCAGAAATAATCATTTATATTCCTGCAATCTAAAGCAAAAGAAACGGCATCCCTATATTGGATGACCTTTAGACTTTGTTAGGTGATGCCACACTAGATTTAACAGTAATATTTTCCAAAAGAAAAGCGATTTTAATAATACATAATCATAAGGTCATAAGTGATAGTAGAATTAGGCCATTTGGCCCATCAAGTCTACTCCGAAATTCAATCATGGCTGATCTATCTCTCCCTCCTAACCACATTCTCCTGCCATCTCCCCGTAACCTCTGACATCTGTACTAATCAAGAATCTATCTATCCCTGCCTTAAAAACATCCACTGAAAATCCAAAGGATTTTTGATATTAAGATCAAAAGGAAGCATGTCTCAAGAACACAAGAACATGGAAGTATGAGCAGACCACCGGCCCCTCAAACAGACCCCATCATTCAGCATGATCTCTGCCGACCTCAATTCATTTTCTGTGCTGCATCCCCATAACTCTCAACTCCTCAGTCTTTCAAATATTTCATTACCTCCACCTTAAATATTTCTAAAGATCTGGCTTTCATCAACCTCAGGGGCTGAAAATTCCAGGGACTCATTACCCTCTGGGTGAAGAAACATCTACATCTCAGTTTTAAAGGAACAGCCCCTTACCTTGCAACTATGTTCCCTTGTTTATGACTCTTCCACTAATGAAAATATTTCAATATCTACATTGTCAACCTCACTTAGAATTGTATATGTTTAAGTAAGATTACCCCTCATTCTTTTAAACTCCAGGCAATACAGACCCAAACCACCTGACAGGGCAACCACGTCAGAAACCGCTGGACAGACAGATGGAGAAATGAAGATATTCACATATAAAAATAACAAGTGATTACCTTTCAGTACCTTTATACTGTATCCTGAGCTTTACTTGGCTCACATCAGAGCATGTTTAGTTTAGTTTTTAGTTTAGTTTAGAGATACAGCACGGAAATAGGCCCTTCGGCCCACCGAGCCTGCACTGACCAGCGGTCCCCATACATTAACACGGTCCCACGCCCCAGGGACAATTTACAACTTTACCGAAGCCTGTATGTCTTTGGAGTGTGGGAGGAAACTGGAGCATCCAGATAAAACCCACACGGTCTCGGGGAGAACATGCAAATTCTGTACAGATGGCACCCGTTGACAGGGTCGAACCTGGGTCTCCGGCGCTGTAAGGCACCAACTCTACCGCTGCACCACCATCCCGTCCTTCTGTGTACTGACACAGTTGAATGTTGGCACTGGAGATTAGTCCCAAATCTATTGGTTTAGGGATTAGACCTTCAGCATTCAGACCACTTGACAATATATAATTCATATTGTTCTCTTTGAATTTCTATAATTTAGGTTAAACCTTTTAATTACAGATTACTTATGAAGCCCAAATGGTTGATTTGTATCTGTTCACGTCCTATTGATTGCAGCAGAGTGTAGCAATAAGCTTGCTGTCCTACACGTTTTATTTCACAGCAAACAGATGTAAACCAGTTTTGTGATCAAATATAATATACAATTCCACTTCCTGCTCCCTAAACCGTGCAGAGCATCTGGTGCATATTGCTATACTGATAGCAATCTGAAGTCCTGGTAACATGAAATCTGAGACAACCTTTTAATGACATATTTGTTTAATATGGTTGAAATTATTAATGACATGCTCCAATTCAGCAAGTACAAATTGAACACTAAATAGAGTGTATTGGTTCAAAGGAGATGTGGGAGGCAAGGTTTCTTACACGGAGGGTGGCGAGTACTTAGAACAACTGCCGCAGTTGGTGGTTGAGGTAGATACGATAGTGGCATTTAAGAGACTTTTGGATAGGCATATGTGTAGGCAGGGAATTGAGCGATACGGATTATGTGCGGGTAGATAGGAATTGGTCTTGGCGTCACATTTGGAACAGACGTTGTGGGCCGAAAGGCCTGTCATCGTGCTGTACTGTTCTCTGTTCTATGTCCACACTGTGCTGCTTCTTTAAGACTGAAAGGAGCAGAAATTATCCATTTAGGCTCAGTAATTAAATCGTGATTAAAACATAATGCCCCATCTACACCAGTCCCACCTGCCTGTGTTTGGCCCATTAGAAGGATGAGAGGGGATCTTATCGAAACGTATAGGATTATTAAGGGATTTATTCACAAAATGCTGGAGTAACTCAGCGGGTCAGGCAGCATCTCGGGAGAGAAGGAATGGGTGACGTTTCGGGTCGAGACCCTTCTTCAGTCTGAAGAAGGGTCTCGACCCGAAACGTCACCCATTCCTTCTCTCCCGAGATGCTGACTGACCCGCTGAGTTGCTCCAGCATTTTGTGAATAAATCGATTTGTACCAGCATCTGCAGTTATTTTCTTAAGATTATTAAAGGGTTGGACAGGTTAGAGGCAGGAAACATGTTCCCAATGTTGGGGGAGTCCAGAACCAGGGGCCACAGTTTAAGAATAAGGGGTAGGCCATTTAGAACGGAGATGAGGAAAAACTTTTTCAGTCAGAGAGTTGTGAATCTGTGGAATTCTCTGCCTCAGAAGGCAGTGGAGGCCAATTCTCTGAATGCATTCAAGAGAGACCTAGATTGAGCTCTTAAGGATAGCGGTGTCAGGGGGTATGGGGACAAGGCAGGAACGGGGTACTGATTGAGAATGATCAGCCATGATCACATTGAATGGCGGTGCTGGTTCGAAGGGCCGAATGGCCTACTCCTGCACCTATTGTCTATTGCCCTCTACACCAACCCTATTCATGTACCTGTCTAAATGTTTCTTAAACATTGTGATAATGTCTGCCTCAGCTACCTCTTCTGGCAGTTCGTTCCATAAGCCCACCACCTTTTGTGTAAAAAAGTAACCCCTCGGATTCCTATTAAATCTCCTCAATTTTCAAAAGACATTTGGGCAGCTACATGGATAGGAAGGGTGTAGAGAGAGAGAGGGATATGGGCCAAATGCAGGCAAATGGGACTAGCCCTGAATGCCAATATATTCAACGTGGACAAGTTGAGCTAAATGACCTGTTTCTATGCTGTGTAGCTCTAACTCTGACTCTCGGTGCCCACTTCAAATGAATACACCCCACAACAATCAAGAATGTATGCTCTGGTACTTTTTTTTGGTCCTTATTTTATTAGTGTTTGAATCTGGAGTACATATTAAAAATAATCTCACATACAAATAGCCATGTGGACATTCTAAGATGTCAAAAACATTTAGAGTCATAGACTTGTAAAGCACAAAAACAATCCCTTTGGTCCAACACGTTCAATGCCTTCCTTTTTGCCCATCCTATTTTGCCCATCCTGTTAGGTCCATTTATTTCCATGCTTCACTTGGTTAAGTGCCTGTCTAAAAGTATTTTAAACGTAGTGATCCTATTTGACAGTTGATACATTAACTTCTGTTATCTTCCACCAACATGTCCTTATTGTCATTTTCAAAAATGAATTTTTGAAGCAGATTGGAGCATTGCCAGTTGAATTGAACCTGCTTTATTCTCCTTGGTGAGGAAGAGACCAAATTTTATGAGTTCTCATTGAGGTTATGTTGACCCTGAAGTGACCTAGTTAGTCATGCCAGATTAGAAATGAGACAATCCTATGTGATAGATCCAGTAGCCTGATACAAGAACCAGGTGGTTCTACTGTACTCTAGGACATTGTTAATGATTGATTTGTCAGTTTGTCTTATTAACAGAACATGGAGGGATAGATTAATCACTAGGATTGGGATTATTCTCTTTCAGCTCCAGGCAACTCTATAGAAATCAATATCTAAAAACAATGTCTTCAACTGCTAACAACGCGTCACATTTATTTTCTGAGAGTAAGTGAGTCGAGCTTCATTCAATTTGGTTTCGACAACCTCCTTTAGTTTAGTTTAGTTTAGAGATACAGCAAGGAAACTCTCCTTTGGCCCACCGCGTCCGCGACGACCATCGATCCCCGTACACTAACATTATCCTACACACTAGGAACAATTTACAATTTTTTACTGAAGCCGATTAGCCTATAAACCTGTACATCTTTGGAGCATGGGAGGAAACCGGAGCAGCCAGAGAAAACCTACGCGGTCACAGAGAGAACATACAAACTCTGTAAAGACCTGCGCCAATCCCGGATCCCTGATTTAAATCCCTGGGCCACATTGAAATGTTATGCATTAACCACCATATTCCAAGCATTCAGTGAACGTGGATATGAATACAGTAAACCCTGTTATAACGGACCACAGAGGGGGGAATGGAGTCCGTTATCGCCAATTGTCTGCTATAACTGCGTAAAGGATTACTGAATGTTAGAGTATCATTGAAGAAGTAGTAGAAACAAAGAACTGCAGATGCTGGTGAAAACACAATAGGACACACAGTGATGGGGTAACTCAACAGGTCAGGCAGCATCTCTGAAGAATATGGATCGGTGAAGGTTTGGGTCGAGACCCTTCTTCATAGTCTCGGTCTGGAACTGGGCCTGAAATCCAGGTGAATTTTCGGCCCTGGCCTGCTGGCGGCTGGGGGAGAGGCGAGGATTGGCGGAGTCATTGGTCGTGGCCCATGGGCGGCTGGAGTGCAGGTAAGAGTTGGTGGTGGTGGCAGAGTCAGGTGTGGCCGAGAAGCAGCCAAGGAAGTAGAGTGGGCCAACAGTGGCGGTGGTAAGTTTGGCCTGGAAGCCGCTGGGGAGGCAATGATGGCTAGCATCAGCAGCCCAGTGTGGCGGTGAAGGTCGGTATGTCTGCCCTGGAAGCAGCGGGGAGGCGATGTGGGCCGCGGGTGGTGTTGGCAACCTGCCCTGGAAGTGCGGGGGTGGTGCAGGCTGGAGGTGACGTTGGCAGCCCAGCCTGGCACTGAAAGCCAGTAGGTCCGTCCAACACAACCAAAATCCATTATAAAAAGATCTGCAAAAATGCGGGTTTACTCTATGAAAATAGCCACAAAATGCTGGAGTTGCTCAGCAGAACAGGCAGCATCTCTGACTAGAAGGAATGGGTGATGTTTCTTCAGACTGAGTTAAAAAAATTGCTTCCAAAATGCTCTTCAGAGCTAAACCCAATGGTATATGTTTTAATGGCTTCAGGCGTGTCAAGCATAGAAAGATTCCCCATAGAAATAAGAAACAATAAAACAGCGGTTTATAAACAGACTTTAAAACTTTATTATATGACATAACTTTATTATTAACAAAAAGCACCCATTCACACACACTTTGTAAGTGGACAAGGTAAACATTGTATCAACTAAAACTCATGAACTGTGTGTGCACTAAAAGATGCATATCATATCACCTTTAACTGGAGTAAGTCACATTCATATTCATTTCCAAATGAAACTGCAATCTTTACAAAATTAGACTTTAGATGTAGATTCATGATAGTCTGGTGCCTGTGTGATTATGTTACAAGATTGACTCCATATCTGCCTTCCCCAACAACCAAAGCTGAATATCCCAAGGTAACTAGACAACTGTTATTTGAGCCACAAATGAAGCAAGGTGCCGAACCTGTTTAGATCACCTTAAGGGATCTTAAAAATTCCCATTCTGACATTGATTTATTTCACGGAGCCTTATTTGCTGTACTTAAGGTATAAAAAAGCTCCTCATTGTTCAATAATAACTATACCACGCTAGCTCCCAGCAGAGCAATCCCATCCCCCAACTCCATTGTCACTATCACCCTGCAATTTATTATTGCTCACATGCCCATCAACTCCCCATTGATTTGCTTGTCCTATTGCTACACTACCTTACTATCATCAATTTGATCATTCAGCAGGTTAGGGGGTGGCACGGTGGCGCAGCAGTAGAGTCGCTGCTGTACAGCGCCAGAAACCCGGGTTCGATCCTGACTATGGGTATTGTCTTTACGGAGTTTGTACATCATCCCCGTGACCTGTGTGGGTTTTCTCCGGGTGCTTCGGTTTCCTTCCACATTCTGAAGACATACAGGTTTGTAGGTTAATTGGCTTGGTAAAATTCTAAATTGTTCCTAGTGTGTGTAGGATAATGTTCATGTGTGGGGATCGTAGGTTGGCGTGGACTCAGTGGGCCGAAAGGCCTGCATCTCTACACTAAACTAAACTGAACTCTGTGACATGTATAAGACGCTGGTGAGACCGCGTTTAGAATGTTGTGTTCAGTTCTGGGCACCATGTTATAGGAAAGATATTGTCAAGCTTGAAAGGGTTCAGAAAAGATTTATGAGGATGTTGCCAGGACTATAGAGTGTGACCTATAGGGAGGTTGAGTAGGCTGGGTCTCTATTCCATGGAGCGCAGGAGGATGAGGGAAGATCTTATAGAGGTATACAAAATCATGAGAGGAATATATCGGGTAGATGCACAGAGTCTTTTGCCCAGAGTAGGAGAATCGAGGACCAGAGGACATAGGTTCAAGGTGAAGGGGAAAATATTTAATAGGAATCCGAGGGGTAACTTTTTCACACAAAGGGTGGTGGGTGTATGGGATAAGTTGCCAGAGGAGGTAGTTGAGGCTGGAACTATCCCATTGTTTAAGAAACAGTTAGACAGGTACATGGATAGCACAGGTTTGGAGGGATATGGACCAAAAGCAGGCAAGTGGGACTAGTGAGCTGGGACATTGTTGGCCGGTGTGGGCGAGTTGGGCTGAAGGGCCTGTTTCCACACTGTATTACTGTATGACTCTATGACGTTATGTGGGAGGAAACTACAACACCTGGTGGGAAACCCACGTGACCATGGGGAGAATGTGCATATGTCCAAAAATGGAAGCTGTGAAGTCAGTGCCCAAGTACGGTTTAGATCTAACTATTCAATATATGGTCCCTATATTGAATATGGATAATAAAGAATAGAAGGCAGTTCCAAGAAGCTTTAGTAATAAAGTAATATTTTGAAAGTAAATCATTAAGTGAAGTGAAATAAATCTAAACCTAAACAACCCAAGAAAATAGTATTTGCCATCATGTGGTGACTTGCCACATGCATACTTGTCAAGGGCTACTGAATGACAGCAGGGAAACTTTGCATCATCTGAGGCCGCTGACAGCACCCTGCCAGGTTTCTCCAGTGACATTGGTCAAGAAAGGAATGTAGTCCATGAGACAGGGAAGATTTTGCATTCCCCATCGAAAAATGGCACGTGTTTATTAATATCCACTGAAACCTCATTAACGACCCAATGAGACATCAGTTTTTGATGCCTTGTTCAAATAAAACCTGATACAAAAACGAAATTTAAACATTTATCAATTAAAACTCAAACCAAAAAAGATAGGTGAAAGAGTGAGTTACATTTACGTAATGCATTTTGTTATCATGGGATGACCCATTGTACCTCTCAGGGGTCATAAAGTGAATTCATTACAGGATGTACAATGACCAATTTATACAAAGCCAACTCCCATAAACAGTGATGTGTCAATGACTGGATGAACCTGGTGCTGTGATGTTAATTGAAATATTGATCAAAAAAATTCCTCTGGTCATCTTCAAAATCGTCACATCAGACCATTAGCATCACCTAGAGTGAACAGGGGGAACCATAGTGTACTGTTTCATCCAAAAGATGATGTATCTGATGGTGCAGAAATCCCTCAGTACTGCACTAGTGTGCCAAGCTACACCAGAGCACTCCATATATTTCTGGAACTGAACTGTTTCCAGCCTTGGATTAGAGCTCTAGAAACATTTGCAGCTCTTTAGTTTGACCTCTGGTCTTTAGTCAGCGAGAATTGTGAGTAACAGCACTGAGATTGAGTACCAGAACTGAGTTATTTATTTTAATAATTATTAACAACTGGCTATCAATTCAAAGGGGCGGCACAGTGGCACAGTGGTAAATTTGCTCCATTTCAGCGCCAGAGACCCGAGTTTGATACTGACTATGGGTGTTGTCTGTATGGAGTTTGTACGTTCTCCCCATGACAATGTGGGTTTACTCCGGGTACTCCTGTTTCCTCCCACACTCCAAAGGCGTATAGATCTGTAGGTTAATTGGCTTCTGTTTTCCCAAAGATTTTCCCAAATGTGTAGGATTATGCTGGTGTATGGGGTGATTACTGGTTGGTGTGGACTCGATGGGCCGAATGACCTTAGTTTGCAGGGAGCGGATGCAAAAGTGGGATAAGATGGAACTAGTGTGAACGCATGATCACCTGTGCCTTCTCCCCCCTCTCCACCCCAACCCTTGTTGCGAGCCGCAATAATCGGGGACTTGTTCGCGCTGACAGTCCTGAGAAGACTCACTCGCTAAGTCAATGAGGCAGCTGGTGGCCTTTCTTCGACACGCCTCCCGCTCACACTCCCATCATAGCTGTTTCTGTAATCCTCTCCCACATATAGATGTTGTTCATTTATGCACAGAGTCTCTTGCCCAGAGTAGGGGAATCGAGGGCCAGAGGACATAGGTTCAAGGTGAAGGAGGAAAGATTTAATAGGAATCTAAGGGGTAACCTTTTCACACAAAGAGTGGTGGGTGTATGGAACAAGCTGCCAGATGAGGTAGTTGAGGCTGGGACTATCCCAACATTTAAGAAACATTTAGACAGGTACATAGATAGGACAGGTTTGGATAGATTTTGACTAAGCACAGGCAGGTGGGACTAGTGTAGCTGGGTCATGTTGGCCGGTGTGAGCAAGTTGGGCTGAAGGGCCTGTTTCCACACTGTATCACTCCAGGACTCTCTGATTTACAAACAATTCTCAGCAACACAACCTTGTCATAACCTGGGGACTGTCTGTACGTTTAAACAGGAGAGCTGCACACTGCAACCTCAAAGAGCATCTCATGGAGTGAGTTTGGTTTATTCTTCCACAGCACTAACTTGTTAGCCTCCATATCAGTTATCACTCTCCAAATATTCATGCATGTCTCTCTCTCTTGCACTATGTAGTTCCTCACCCATATCTCTAGTACTATATCACTTTTCAGATCAATCTCAATCATTTCCTGAGAGGGAGAGATTACATTTAAGATAGAGATGAAATTAAACAAAGTGGAGATGTGATCGAGATTGATTTAGATTTGGCCATCATAGGGGTGATTACATATTCCACCAAGTTTAATCAGACCAAGAGCAGGAAAATTGGAGCAGGTGGGGACTCCTAACACCCTGCCCGTGGAAGTGTAGGATAACAATGAATAATAATCCAACATTTACAGCAGTGTGCATTGATGCAGAAAGATAAAATCATAACACAATCAGGTCTCAACGACCAGATAATGTTGACTAGATACTTTGCAGTAAAAATTTTAACGACTGACTAAATTTAACTCAAAATCTCAGGTCATGTAGCAAAATATTCACAATATTAACCAAAAGATTATTACATCCTCTATTTCTTTCAACAGAGAAACTATATTGTTTATGTGTCTCAATTTATTCTGTGCCTTACAAGATAGATACAAGTTGAACTAGTAGTCATAGAGTTATAGAGTCATCTGGGCATTCATCCCATCTATTTCACTCATTATTTTATACATCTCTGTGAGATCCCCCTTCAGTTTCCTACGCTCCAAGGAATAGAGTCCTAGCCTGCACAACCTCAAGTCCTGGCAACATCCTGATTAATGTTTTCAGCACTCTTTTCAGGTTAATGGCATATTTCCTATTATTAGGTGACCAAAACTGAATACGATATCCAAAAAATGTTATTTGAATAATTCTACATTTATGATTAATTTAAGTAATTATCTTTAGATTGATCTTTACATGTTTTACTAACCAGATGAGCAATTTGATCATTTCTTTCTCATCCTTAAAAGTTTATTGTTACAATATGTACCGTGAAAAGAAAGAGGTGGGCGATCCAGTAAATCTACAATCTTTTTGTTTATATCTACTTTTCTGGTGAAATAGTTAATGGTTAAAGTATTTCTCCTTGAAGACAGATTCTCCTTGAAACCGAGTTCTCCGCTTTGAATTAATTGTACAACCGTGCCTATGTTCTGTTCTTTTCACTTTAAAAATACATCATGGGAACAGACCCGCCTATTCATGTTAGTTCTATGTTATCCCACATTCTTATCCACTCCCTACGCACTATGAGCAATTTAAGTGGCCAATTAACCTACAAGCCCACACAACTTTGGGATGTGTGTGGAAACCGGAGCACCCAGAGGAAACCTATATGGTTGCAGGGAGAACTTGCAAACTCCCAACAGACAACACCCAAGGTCAGGATGGAACCTAGATTCCTGCTCTTGTGCTGCCTTTCTCTTATCTTCCCTGTTTTCATTCAAAGCTTTCCATCTCCATCTCCTCAGGGCAAATTACCTGTGACTTAGCCAACCTTCTACTACTTGGTATCCACGTTACTGAAGAGAACCTCTTTTCCAACCCACCCTTCCCCTCCTTCTCTGCAACGTGAAGCATGTCTGATCTCCAAACTTTCCTGGTTCTGCTGAAAGGTCATCAAACTGAAATATTAATCGTGTTTCTTTCTCTGTGGATGTGGTCTGACCCGTTGAGTATTTCTGGCATTTTTAAATTTTATTTCAGATCTCCAACAACTGCAGTGTTTAGCTTTCTGAAAGCTTGTTGGTATACACATGAAATGCAAGGATTTTTTAAACGTAACATAGCTCACTTGTAATAAAGGATAAATCCATAAGTTGTTTGTGTGGCATGATGGTACAGTTGATAATGATGATTCTTATGAAGCGACTGTACATACATATAGTCATATAGAGATACAGCATGGAAACCACCCCTTCAGCGCAATGACCTATTTATACTAATCTATTTATATTTATTTATTATTTATGACCTATTTATACTAATCCTTCCCCAACCCATTTTTATCTTGTGATATTCCTATCAACTCTCCCAAGTTTCTAACTTTCATGTATACATTCAGGTAAATTTACCACAACCAATTAATCTACCAATCCACAAGTCTTTGGGATGGGATGTGGATTCTCGAGCACCCAGTGAAAACCTGGCAGTCACTGTGAGAACGTGCAAACTCCACACGTACAACACTGCTGATTAGATTTGAAGCCAGGTAACTGGTGCTGTGAGACAGTGACACTACCCACTGTGTTATTGTGCTGCCCCAAATTACAAACAGTGCTGGACATCTGCATTAGGTTGACAGATTGAACACTGGTTTCTCGGCAACTGATGTTCCGCCCACCCTTATAATCCGGCCAAAATTACGAGAGCTCAATTGAAATTCCCTGAGCGGCCACAGGTGGCATTGCGAGTGGTGAGTGCTCTTCCCATTCATGTCCCTCTGTCGTGAAAGAATCTACTATGCTCGGTTGAGCATTGAGTATTGTCGTTGCATTATCACGTGACCTCTGTTGGTGCGGAAAAATGGATAATGCAGAAAGGAGTGTGCCAGAAAATCATCGTTCAACCTGTAATAGCGTGTGCTGGGGCTGGCCATAAACATATGAGCATGGAATGTGCAGGGGGCAACAGTTAGATACCGTATGATGTTCACTCCCACATACCTTCAATGGCTCTTGGGCAGCACCTTGAAGTCATCAAGAGTACAACACAGAATCCCCTTAAAGGTGACCTTGAACCTGTGTAAACATGAAATACAAGGCACTTCCTCAAAATATCAGACTGAAGAATTGTTAATGAGACACACTGGAGAAAACATTTATTTTCGGTTATTTGAGGTAAAATTGGGAATCAGCACAATGTGGCAACAGTTAGTACTGGTGCCACACAGCTCCAATGATCTGCATTTGATCCTGACCTTGGGTGCCATCTGTGCGGAGTTCGTATATTTTCTCTTAGCATGGGTCCCTGCTCGCTTCTCCAAGCTACTTCACTTTCTTCTCACATCCTAAAGGCAGCTGGCCTCTTTAGGTGGATGAGATATAAATGGGGAGGTGAGGTATAAATGAACAGAATAATTTTATCTCTCGCAACTCACCCAATATTCAGTTCCAACAAGCACCGCACAGCTAGTAGAGACACGTCCTCTCTGTGCCGGACACACGGGTCCAATTCTGACCTTGGGTGCTGTCAGTGTGCAGTTTGGTCTTCTCCCTGAGACTGTGTGGGTTTCCTCCAGGTGCTGTGGTTTCCTCTCACATCCCAAAACATCAATGTTGGTAGGTCAATTGGCCATTGTAAATCACCTCCAGTGTGCCGATGTGTGGTAGAATCGGTGGGGTGGGGTTGATGGGAATGTGGGGAGAATCAAACATGAGATTAAAGCTTGTTCTGATTTATAGAAACATGGCTTTGCCCAAATTCACCCAGACGTTTTTAAAGCATTTTTTCAAGACAGTACTATGAATAGTAAAATGTTTTGTGATATTCATTAAAGACTGGATACAGTACATATGGCATTCCATTAGTTTAGTTATAAGTTGTGCATGGGTGAATAGCTGATGAAATGGAAGATTGATAGCAAGTGCTTGTAGAGTGATATGATAGGGGTAGCTATAGAAAATGTATGTTTCTGGTGTGTGGAGAAATCAGCCAATGAATAGTTTTCAGGGATGGGACCTTTAACCAACCCAGAGAGCACCTATATTGGGAAGAGGGGCAATAGACTGAAACTCTTGTCTAGCCAAAGATGAATTCCTAGCCCGAAGAGAATTAACAAAGAATTGAAAGATTTAATCGATTGTAAAATCGTGTGCACTTCCTGGGTTTATGTGCTGCATGCCTCAGTAACGACTTTTAGGTTAGATTCGCTGAGATCCAGTTATTTGTCCTCCGTAATGCAGGTTCCATTCCTCCTGTGGAGGGCCCCACAGTGTATCAGATTTGTATCAGATCATAAACAGATCATGTGCACTTTGATCATTGTTAACAACAAAACCCAAGTCATTATATACCTTGCCCAATAAACAAAACTGATGTATTGTAAGACAATTAAATATATCTTTTTGTGTACAATAAAAGTGTGCTTGGTTTCTCTTATTGTGAAATCCAGTTGGCCAAGCAAAGAAAGTTGATTTTTTTGTTGTCCAGGCAGGGCTGAAGTAGGTGAGAGGCTGGAAGTGTGGTCTGAAAGGTGATAAAAGAAAGTTCAGCAGACAGGATAGGCAGGAGCATGGCAGGGAAGGAGAAAGGAATTTTGGATTGAATTGGATTTATTTTAATGCAAGAGGCTTGACAAGTAAGGTTGAACTCTGGGACTGGGATGTTGTAGCTATTACAGAAGCCTGGCTAAGAGAGGAGCAAGACTGGCAGCTAAATGCTCCAGGGTTCAAGTGCTGTAGAGAGGAAGAGCTGGAGGTAAAGGTGGAGGGGTGTTGCATTTTGATTAAGGAAAGTGTCATGGCAGTCGACAAGAATCCCCTAGAAACAGACATTCTGGAAACACTCAGCAGGTCTGGCAGTATCTGTGCAAAAAAAAACCCAGTTAATGTTTCAAATCTGGGACATTTCATCAGAACTGAGAGAAAACAAGTTAGTCTAGTTCGCAAAGGTGGGGGGACATGATGGGTGGAATAGCCAACATAATCAAGGTCTATTAACAGTCCAGTCATTCCACCTTCCCACCTCTCCCATCGGGCAGAAAATACAAAAGCTTCAAAGCATGTACCGCCAGATTCGAGAGCGGCTTCTATCCTGCTATTATCAGACTCACGAACAGTCCACTCATAACCTAATGACCTATTTCTGACCTCCCAAACTACCTTGTTGCAGTCCTTGCACCTTGTTTTTAATCTGCATTTTCTCTGTAGTTGTAACACTATATTTTGCACTCTATTTATTTCCTCTTTTGTATTTACTTGATGTGCAAATGCAGGGGAGGATTTGCCTGGATAACACTCAAAACAAAGTTTTCACTGTATCTAGGTACATATGACAATATAAACCAATACCAATACAAAGGGAATTTCGCCAAGAGGGTGAAATGATAGTGTAGTTTCAAATCAGTTATCACCATTGACAAGTCTGAAGAAGGGTCTCGACATCACCCATTCCTTCTCTCCAGAGTTGCTGCCTGTCCGCTGAGTTACTCCAGCATTTTGTGTCTATCTTCGATTTAAACCAGCATCTGCAGTTCCTTCCTACACATTTTGCCTGCTTTACTGTGAAATCTCCTCAAGGTATGTCTACTTTGAAGAAGTTCTCCTCCTCTCTCCGACGAGAGTTCAGCAACATCTAGTCTGAGGAAGGGTCTCGACCCGAAACGTCTCCCATTCCTCCTCTCCAGAGATGCTGCCTGTCCTGCTGAGTTACTCCAACATTTTGTGTCAATCTTCCATTGTCTGCCTAATGTGTGCCTCGTCTGTGTAACCCTACAGCCTTGCTCTAATGCCTGTTTGACAGCTTATGCTGATCAGAGACATTTAGTTGGATAAATTACATTTAAATAATTTGAAGAGCTTAAAGTTTTGGAAAAAAAAGATAATTGTTCTAGGCACTTTCAATTTATTCTTACCGTTTCCACACAGATTAAATGAATGGGAGCGCACTGCATGCATTGGCTCTGTGAAGCTGCAGGGCCTTCGTTTCAGTGCCTTATGGAAGCTTCCCAGACACATTGTCGAGTCCAAGGGTGCAATGGAAAATTAGGTGAATATCCAGCACATTCCAGACCTTTTGTGCTGCAGGGCACAGGCGTGTAAGTCAAGAGTGTACTGAAACATGAAATGGGGGATAGATAGCAATCCTGTGCAAAACTGCTGGCCAGGCATCAGTATAAAGCAGCCCAATACCTGGTTATAACTTTACTGTTAGTGGGAGCCTGCTATGTTCAAATTGATTGCTGTGTCCTGCATTATTCTTGAAAAGCCTCACATTGCTTTTCAAAATGAGGGACACAAATGATGCCACTGGGAGGGATGCAAAATGAGCTATCGAAATGCAAATCAGTTACATCCTTTCAAACTGTGCGATGGAAGCAAGCAGAAAGCACTCCCTAATGTGAAAACACATACCTCCCGATTCAATAGACAATAGACAATAGGTGCAGGAGTAGGCCATTTAGCCCTTCGAGCCAGCACCGCCATTCAATGCGATCATGGCTGATCACTCTCAATCAGTATCCCGTTCCTGCCTTCTCCCCATACCCCCTCACTCCGCTATCCTTAAGAGCTCTATCCAGCTCTCTCTTGAAACTGAACTAGATTCAGGGACAGGTTTTTTTCCCAGCAGTTATCAGGCAACTGAACCATCGTACCAACAACTAGCGAGCAACCCTGAGCTACTATCTATTTCATTGGAGACCCTCAGACTATCTTTACTGGACTTTATCTTGCACTAAACATTATTCCCTTTTTCATGTATCTATACATTGTGGAGGGCTCGATTGTAATCGTGTATTGTCTTTCCACTGACTGGTGAACTTAAGTTTTTCACTGCACCTCGGTACACGTGAAACTAAACTAATCTAAACTAAACTAAACTAAACTAAACTAAACTAAACTAAACTAAATTAAGTGAGAAACAAACAAGGAAGATTGCTTCTATCTCATTCTGACACATGTCAAAGCCTCAACCTCAAAGCAGGAATTCCTATTACAATGTAATATTTCCACTCATGCAGCCTCTTCTGCTAGTGGAATTAGCTAAATTAAGAGATTTTTTTTACATTGATATCTGTCTTGAGGTGATTATGTTCATCCCTACCTGGGCTGCATTTAAAACCAGGCTGCACAAAAACTCAGGAGCAAATTGATGCAATTTAAGAAAAAAATGTTACAGCATTAGAAAGTTAATAATAATTGAATTTAGGTGGTAAAGTAATGCTGGGGTTAAGATGACTAAATACAAATTACTCCAATTTGCTTTCATAGTTCATGAGGTAATTTGAAGCTCTCACGTACTTGCAATTCGCTTAGCCTTGCTTATTATACACTGCCTTCCATTAAGTGAATCATGAGTACAATGACTTAAGAGACGTACAGCATAACAGAGTTGCACATGAATAAATTACTCAAGATTCAGAGAGCATTAAGGAAACTAAAGCTTGCAGGCTAATTACACTGCACTTGAAATATGTATTTGAGGCATTTGATTAAAAGTAGCAGACATCTGATTAGTTGCAATTGACTATCATGAGCTAAAAGCTCCGTGGTGGGGGCCCAATGATAATTAATTGATAAAAAATTAAACAGTTGGGTAACTTCTGATTAGACCAGTTAGGATTCAGAGATGAAATCATAAATGCTACCAACCTAATGCAATATTTCCCTCTCCCACTAAATCTAACCAAAAGTTAAAAGTAATCACATCTTAGAAAATGCATACAAATCCAACAATTGTTCTGCTGAGTGCACAGGTTTCATAAATCTTTGAACTATGGAACGGCATTTCTTACTGCAATTAAAAAAACTGCAGGCTTCAGACAATTCATAATCTCCAATGCATTCTAAGATCTTCTTGCATGTTGTACCATTTATCTCTTCTTGGATTTGGACTCCAGCAAATGTCACTGCTCCGATGAAGAGCATGCTTTTAAAACCCTTCTTTTCTCACATGAAAGGACTTCATCGAACAATCATAAAATAATTATTACTTATTTAATGATGAAACATATTATTGAATCAAGTTGAAGAAGGTAAAACAAACCAATAGAGTAAAGAGTTATTGGCGAGACCAAGCGCAGGCTCGGCGATCGTTTCGCTGAACACCTCTGCTCAGTCCGCCTAAACCTACCCGATCTCCCGGTTTCCAAACACTTTAACTCTCCCTCCCATTCCCACACTGACCTTTCTGGCCTGGGCCTCCTCCATTGTCATAGTGAGGCCCAGGGCAAATTGGAGGAACAGCACCACATATTTCACTTGGACAGCTTACACCCCAGCGGTATGAACATTGACTTCTCTAACTTCAAGTAACCCTTGCTTTCCCTCTCTCTCCATCCCCTCCCCTTCCCAGTTCTCCGACCAGTCTTACTGTCTCCGACTACATTGTATCTCTGTTTGCTTGTTACCTTCTCCCAACTAATAATGATCTATTCTACATTTTCCTTGATCTCTATTCCCTTTGACCTGTTTTCACATCTTACACCTTCTTATCTATACACTTCCTTATCTATGAACCTTTCACTCCCCTGACATCAGTCTGAAAAAGGGTCTCCACCTGAAACGTCACCCATTCTTTCTCTCCAGAGATGATGCCTGTCCCGCTGAGTTACTCCAGCATTTTGTGTCTATCTTCGACTAAAACCAGCATCTGCAGTTCCTTCCCACACAAAGTTTAGTCTGCTCTCTCATAGTGATATTTGAAATATTCTTTGCACCATTACAACAACAAAAATAGAATTAAAATTACATGCAATATCTGCTTGCAAGGAAGTAAAAGATTTGCAATTCTCTAGCGAATTTTGCATCCCTTTCAATACATCTGCAAATAAAGATCAAATTAATTAAAACAACTGGAGGAAGGTAAATTAAAGTCCCACATGTAATTAGCCTCCTATGTTTGCAAATTGTTCAATCCAATGTTATTTGCTTTACTCCAATGCTCCTCACATCTTTTCCTGAAACAATAATACAGGTGCTTGCAAATAGAAGGTTCAGAGACTCTCCTTGTAAAAGCATTAAGTCTTCAAACAGAATCGTAATTCAATAGCCTAGCCAATTTTATTCAAAGCAACTGCAATAATAGGTTAACATAACAGGCTGACCATATGAATCGTTGGGCTACTTATGAATGCAGGAATCAAAACAACAGGGGTCCCAGCACCGAGCCTTGCGGCACCCCACTAGTCACTGCCTGCCAATCTGAGAAGGACCCTATTAATTCCTACTCTTTGCTTCCTGTCTGCCAACCAGTTCCCTATCCATGTCAATACCCTACCCCCAATACCATGTGCTCTAATTTTGCATACTAATCTCTTGTGTGGGACCTTGTCAAAGGCTTTTTGAAAATCCAGATACACCACATCCACTGGCTCTCCCTTATCCATTCAACTTTTACATCCTCAAAAAATTCCAGAAGATTAGTCAAGCATGATTTCCCCATCATAAATCCATCTGACTTTGACGGATCCTGTCACTGCTTTCCAAATGCGCTGCTATAACATCTTTAATAATCGACTCCAGCATCTTCCCCATTAACGATGTAAGGTTAACTGGTCTATAATTCCCCGTTTTCTCTCTCCCTCCTTTCTTAAACAGTGGAGTTACATTGGCTACCCTCCTGTCCACAGGTACTGATCGAGAGTCGAGAGAACATTGGAAAATGATCACTAATGCATCCACGATTTCTAGGGCCACCTCCTTGAGTACTCTGGGATGCCGACCATCTGGCCCTGGGGATTTATCTGCCTTCAGTCCCAACAGTTTACCTAACTCCCGTGCTCCTAGCCTGCCCAACCTCTCCCTATAGCTCAACCACTCAAATCCTGGTAACATCCTTGTTTAATCTTCCCTGCACTCTTCCCAGCTTAATGACATCCTTCCTATAGCAGGGTGACCAAATCTGAACACAGTACTCAAAGTGAGGTCTCACCAATGCCTTTTACAATGTAAAACATAACATCCCAACTCCGATACTCAATATCCTGACGATGAAGGCCAATGTACCAAAAGCCTACTTGATCCCTCTATCTACCCGTGATGCCACTTTCGGAGAATTATGTTGCTGTGCATCTTGATCCTTCTGCTCTACAACACTCCCCAGAGCCCTGCCATTCACTGTGAAGGTCTTGCCCTGGTTTGCTTTCCCAAAATGCAACCCATCACACTTATCTGCATTAAACTCCATTAGCCATTCCTCAGCCCATTTGCCCAGCTGACTAACAGTCTGCTACTGCAGTATCTGCTCGATAGTGAAGATGGTTAATTTTAATAGCCATCTTCACTATCTACAATTTCTCCCACTTTATTGGTGACATATTGTCATATGTGGTGAGACTTTGTGAAAAACTTTGTTTTGCATGCTATCCAGGCATATCATACCATACATGAACACATCAGGTAGTGCATCATTGTGCAGAATATAGTGTTGCAGCTACAGAGAAAGTGACACATATAAATAAATGCAAGCGTACAGTCATGTAGATTGGAAGCATCCGTCAGAGATGTGGCCTGACCCATTGAGTCACTCCAGGACTTTGTGTATTACTTTTAAATAAGCCATTCAGTTCCTCGTGCCTATTACACCATTCAGCAAGTTCTACTTGAAGCTCAGGCCTAATCTGTATATCTGATCTATTAATCTGCCTTTGATCCAGGTCCACAATTTATAACGTTATCTCAGAAAAATCTCACCATCTCGCCTTGGCATCTTCAATTCAATTATGGAACACACAAAGGAACATGTGGCATGGCTTTGAATTCATTAATTTCAGTTGAAGAAAACACTTCATCAAAGCAGTACACTTACTCTAAAAACTGGCAGATGTAAAAGAATCACTTGAGCTTGGTTTTTAGAAGGTGGTGTAAGATTTGAGAAGTTTTCCCTCATTCTGCAAGCAACACCAAACCAAAGAGCTGCAGTTTGGACATTTTAAACGGGAGACTGGGGCTGATAGCGGAGAAAGGCTGCGGTCAGTTTACCAAGGGATGTCACAATCCGTGGGTCCTAAGATGGCCGCAGGACCTCGTGACCAGCCACAAAAGCAAAAACCTTACAGCCCAGTCTCTAGGTTTCTGCAAAGCCACGGCCAGAACAATGGATGGATATTGGCCATGCAGAAACCTGCGAAACCAGGTCGAAGTCCAGACACTGGGGCGCTGACATCAGCATACTCACAATGCCCCAAGCCGACCTACACAGTTAATCTCGTTAAGGGGGCACAATAGCCCATAGAAAACTACCTGGTAGGTGATGGGAAACCAGTTAAACCCATCACCTCGCAACGAAATACCAATTAACACCGTCTGGCCATCCCCGGTACCCCCCCGGACATAAGCGCAGATCAAAGGGAAAACTCAATACATATCTTTTAAACAAAGAGATCCCAAGATCTGGCGGGAGATAGGACGGGTCAGAATAGTATAACTGGCCACGTCTTTTGGGTTTTAAACTCAAGAAGAAACCTGCAACTCATGCAAGAAAACCTGCAAGGAACGCAAGCCAGGAGGAAGACGAAAAAGACAGGCAAGAAAGACACGCTCGCTGCAGGGACAGCAACGCTCGCAACGACTGGCCAGGAACGCTCGCAGCAGGGACAGCAACGCTCGCAACGACTGGCCAGGAACGCAAGAAACGGAAGGAAGAAACTCAGGGGACAAGCACGACCCTCACGGAAAGCAGCGGAGAAGCAGCACGAACAGCCAGTAACCCCAGTAATAGCCCCATGGTGAGCATGTACCCCAATCCTGCACATCCTGGACATAGTTTTAGTGTAGAGGGGAGGGTGTTTTGAATAAACGTGGGTGTGTAAATGAATATGTGTTGGTCAAGTTTGCGATGTGTCGTACGTTCCCCATCTTACAGTCAAGAATATGTCTAGTAGAACTGTGTCTAAGTATTCGTGTAGTTATGCATATGTCTTTTAGAACTGTGTCAAAGTATTCGTGTAGTTATGCATATGTCTTTTAGAACTGTGTAAAAGTATTCATGGACAATAGTCCCAAGTGCACAATAAAAGCCTTTTCTGTTTAAACCCTGGTTTTCAAATCTGGTCTGGTTGAATTTTTCTGCACTATAAACGCTCCTGCATCTAAGTCCAGTGTCTAGAACCGTAGGGGGTGAGTGGGTTGAACCACTCACGGGGAACCAGTGTGCGAGGCCTGGTCGAGGGACCAGAGCAAGGCACAGGGACCTTAGGTCGGGCGAAAGCTCGGCGCAGAAACCCCTTACAGTGGTGAAGCACATCTTAGATCGAGTTGTCTTTGAAGTGTAAGGGTTTGAACACCTTTAGGGTTGTAGAATTGTCACAGCACCGAAGAAGGCCCTTTGAAATGTGATCACTGCAGGATACAAGACATTTGCTTAAAACTTGGACTGCACCTATTTTTTTGGCATGGAAAAAATAAGGTTCAGTGTGGGACACAATTCAGATCTCACACTGCACAAGTGGGCAACATCCACTATGAAACCATCTTAGGATAATTTGCATGCTGGGAAGGGTAGTGCAAAGGCACAACAGTTAGTTGTAGCAGTCCCAAAAGCCATTGAAGGTGTACAATTCATCAAGACATTAAAATAAGCTGCCAGTTAGTATCAGCTGTTTAACATATTCATTTACCCAACGGAGAGAGAGGGAATGCAGGAGCTACTTGATGTTAGAGAAATAAATATTCATACCACTGGGCTGTAAGCTGCCCAAGCAAAATACGAGGTGCTGTTCCTCCAATTTGCATTTAGCCTCACTCTGACAATGGAGAAGGCATTGGACAGAAAGGTCAGTGTGGGAATAGGAAGGGGAATTAAAGTGTTTGGCAATCAGGAGATCAGGTAGGTCCAGGCAGTAAACCTCTTTTGCAGACCTCCCAACATTTGATTTTACGAATTCAGAATTTTGATGTCCAAAATTCAGAATTTTCCATCAAAATTCATAATATGGCGCGTAATGCAACTTTTCAGCAAACAAAAAGTATGCACGCCAAATGCATGCACGCATTGCGCTACATTCACATGTAAAAATGACTTTTATTTCCAACAGCCTGTAGTTCTTGGACTACATGTACAATATCAGGTCTATCATGAGTATATTCTAGTATTATAGAAAGGTTATTGAACAGAAATACTTTATACAACAAATAAAAAATTGTTTTGTTTTGTTTTTTCAATTTTGCTTTTTCCTTACACATCCCGATTCTCTTGGTATTGAATAAAAGAACAATGGTCATAAAATGTATATCAAGAAAGAGTTTCATTTAAAAAACTGCACATACCTAATTAAATTGAAGACATACTTGCTCCAGTGGTCTTCAAATAGCAAATCACAACGGTCCATGTCCCCCCCAACCCTACTCCCCCCCAATCCTACTCCCCCCACCCCTCTCCCTTCCCCCCACCCCCACTACTCCTCCCACTCCCCCCAGCCCTCCCCTTGCCTCATATCCACTCCCCAACCCTACTCCCCTCCCACCCCCACTCTCCCCATCCCTCCCCCCTGCCCCAAATCCACTACCCAACCCCTACTCCCCTCCCACTCTCCCCCTCCCTTCCTCCACCCCCCCGACCTCCACTCCCTCCTCCCACTCCACTACCCCCCTCCCCTCCCCCCATTTCTCTCAACATCAACGGGCCTCACGCTCTGCAGTGAGGCTAGGCCAGTGGTGAGACCGGGAGGTGAGGCGAGGCCGGGCCAGCGGCGAGGTAAGGCCGGGCTAGCGGCCAGGCCAGCGACAAGGCGAGGCCGGGCGAGCGGCAAGGGCGGGCCAGCGGCGAGGCGAATACAGCGGCAAGGGCGGGCCAGCGGCGAGGCGAGTGGCAGGGCATGCGTTTTGCGGAAAAATGTGAGGCAAAATCAGAATGGTGGAAATGAAATAAGAAAGCGAAAACTTTCCACCAAATTCGGAAGCTTTGGGAGGTCTGCATTTGTACCCTCCAAAGCCTCCACATCCTTGCAGTAATGGGGTGGCCAGAACTGATTGCAATGCTCCAAATATGGCCTCAGCAAAGCCCCTTAAAGTTGCATCATGACTTCCTAACTCTTCTACTCAATGCCACAACCAATGAAGGCAAGCATACTGCATACTGCAATTATCCTCGAAGCAATTTTATTTTCAGTTCCTTTAGGAGCTTACAGAATCTTTGTACCTTTCAGAATAAACTTACTGTAAAATGTTAATGAATAGGCAAGGAAATTGGATTTTCTTTTAAAACAATTTATTACAGATTTTTTTTACATGTGCCCCTCTCAAAAAAAAGCTAATTTATATAATGCAGATTGTAAAACGCAATATAACTACAACTTAAAGGAAATACAATGTTAAACTCAGTTGTGCCAAATTAAAAAGACACTTTTTCTCAGTTGTTCAAAGTATAACCTTTGTAGCATTTAAAAAAATTATATACATCCTCAACCATTCTTTACACCTTATCATTGCAAATTGCTCTTGGCAATGCCGTCACACAGAACGCGATAATTTATCATGTCTGTAAAAGAACCATTTAAGAAAACAATTATATGATTAGAAATAAATAAAAGTGGATAATTATCTTCCACATATTTCTTTTGTGTTACAAAATCAGAGCCAGTTAGAGGTTAGCCTTTGGTTTCAAACAACTTCTTTAAATTAGTTAGCCCTTTATTGATAATGTCCATTCCTCTGAAATTCCCACTTAATTAAGAATTACAGTATAATAATTAAACAGTTTTAACAGCAAACTGTGGTCCTTCCCAGTTTTCTCCCAAATTGTTGAAAAAGAGATCTGAGGTGATCGGATTAGGAATTCTGCATAATAGGGACCACAATTTTCTTTGGATAGGACTGCCACGATATGCAAACAAGAGATAATTTTGCTCTGAATCTTTCTGCACACAAAATTAATCCAACATCCTGCGTCTAGCTACATTTTAACTTAATTCTTAACAGCCTGACTAGGCTTCTAACACGACAGAGGTTTATCAGAAAAAAAAGTCATGTCCAATTGTTCTTTATTACAAAAAAAGTCTTTAATAAAACACAATAGGAGAATAGATCTCCTATTTTTGAGTGCAGAATGAGACGTTCTACTCAGTGTCAGTGGCACTGTCTGTACAGTATATATATATACACACACACACACACAAATATAAATACCTTTATTGCAGCAGTAGTTTTAAAGTGGAATGGAGTGCTAAAATGACTATAAACTCACGAGTCAGCCTCTTGAGAATAAGTCCAATTCCTTAAGGCTTTGGTTATTTCCAATCCACAGAGGATATTTTTGGCCATATTTATACACTACTTATCACCTCGCTGTGATGTTAAAGCTGGAGAGTAAACTCTGAGCCAGAGAAGTAATAGCATCCCTAATCGCACGTGGAACTGAAAAGTAAAAGCTCCTGTAAATTGAGGTTTCAAACCCGAGATGCAGTTCCCCGATTGTCAGGAATTTGGCAAACAAGACCCAAAGTTTTTCCTCCAGTTAGTGCCATGTACGAATATGGCAGAGGAAAAGAATAAGAGAACATGGCTATGCAGGACCAGTGTCAGCCAGCTCTTCAAAAATCTCAAAGGCAGTTGGTTTCCCATTTGCAGAAAGCAACATAAAAGCACTCCAAAAATATGCTGATTCTGTGTTATTGCCTCATTAAGCCCAGGTAAGCTGGCTCAGCCAAGGCACCCATTTGCAGTTGTACAGTTAAATTCAACACCCACATCCTGCTGATATACTTCCATAAAGTGGTTCAATAACCTCAAGTATTGAGGTTGAATTCTCTTTCTGTATTCAGTAGATAATATTAGCTGTGTTAGCCCACGTTGTGTCCTCTTTACCCAATGTCGTCAGCTCCATTTACTAAACACTGCCAAGACCATACAGTGCTTTGGTCAAAACATTAGAAAAAGTTTTATGCTGCGAACTTGGCAGTCGTAAATAACAATATTAGCATCTACACTGTAGTGCAAGTGTGTCTATGAAATGGACGAGAGCTTAGTTTAACATACAGTAAATTTAAAATAATCAGATAAATCAATCCCTATTATACATTTCATAAATCTTGCTTATTCAACACAGTTCCCAAGTCCCACGGAGTATGTACAAAATATACAAAGTTCCAGTTTTCAAACCTTAAAGCAAGATTATGCATTTAATTGAAACCTCTGAGGGAAAAAAAAAAGAGTCCGGTAGTAAGGTTTACATAAACAGTATCCTGGAGTTTGTTTGGACAATAACATCTTCTTGACGTGAAGAAGAGCCACTTGAGGGTGGATTCATGTCCTAGTTTTGATGTCTTTTCATGTGCAGAGCTAAGTGATCGGAGCGCGAGAAGCTGCGGCTACACACTGTGCACTGGAAGGGCTTTGCCCCAGTGTGTTTCCGGAAGTGGCGAGTCAGTTCGTCAGAGCGTGCAAATCTCCAGTCACAGCCTTCCCAGCTGCACTGGTAAGGTTTCTCTCCTAGAATGGAAGAGACACCGACATTAATAAACTTGATAGCAACATCACTAGTATTTCAGTCAGTCCACAGGCAGGGTCTCGACCCAAAACAGCAACAATTACATTCCCCCTCTACTGATGCTGCTCCACCCACTGAGTTCCTTCAGCAATTTGTTTATTCTCACAAAATTTCCAGGACGGATGGCACAATCTCCCTTTATTTTTCTTAACTAAATGCTTGTGGATCAAATCAAGTGAGAATTTCATTGTCCCATTTCACGACACAAGACCACAACATTCTTCTTGACTCTCAAAACCCATGCCCAAAATCATTGAGATTTTCAAATGCTGGGAGATTAAACTCCATTTACAAGTAATGTAAGTCAAGGTGGTACCACTTTTGAGCAAAGAATGTTTTATTCTATTGAAGACTGTAACATACATTTCTAAGCAATAACCAGCCTTTAAACACTTACAAAGATAGAGACAAAAATCTGGAGTAACTCGGCGGGACAGGCAGCATCTCTGGATAGAAGGAATGGGCGATATTTAGGGTCGAGATTCTTCTTCAGACTCTGAAGGGTCTGGACTATCTCTGACATCTCCCTCCCGTTTCTGGACCTCACCATCTCCATCACAGGAGAAAAATTAGTGACGGACATTTATTACAAGCCCACCGACTCGCACAGCTATCTGGACTACACTTCTTCCCACCCGGTCCCCTGCAAAAAGTCTATCCCCTACTCCCAATTCCTCCGTCTACGCCGCATCTGTGCCCGGGATGAGGTGTTTCAGACTAGGGCTTCCGAGATGTCCTCGTTTTTCAGAAAACGGGGCTTCCCCTCCTCCATTATAGATGAGGCTCTCACTAGGGTCTCTTCTACATCCCGCAGCTCCGCTCTTGCTCCCCATCCCCCCACTCGCAACAAGGACAGGATCCCCCTCGTTCTCACCTTCCACCCCACCAGCCAGCGGATCCAACATATCATCCACCAACATTTCCGTCACCTACAACAGGACCCCACCACTGGCCATATCTTCCCATCCCCTCCCCTCTCTGCATTCCGCAGAGACCGTTCCCTCCGCAACTCCCTGGTCCACTCGTCCCTTCCTACCCAAACCACCCTAACCCCGGGCACTTTCCCTTGCAACCGCACGAGATGCAACACCTGTCCCTTTACCTCCCCCCTCAACTCCATCAAAGGACCCAAACATTCTTTCCAGGTGAGACAGAGGTTCACCTGCACCTCCTCCAACCTCATCTATTGCATCCGCTGCTCTAGATGTCAACTCATCTATATCGGCGAAACCAAGCGCAGGCTCGGCGATCGCTTCGCTGAACACCTGCGCTCGGTCCGCATTAACGCCACTGATCTCCCGGTGGCCCAGCACTTCAACTCCCCCTCCCATTCCCAGTCTGACCTCTCTGTCATGGGCCTCCTCCAGTGCCATAGTGAGGCCCGCCGGAAATTGGAGGAGCAGCACCTCATATTTCGCCTGGGCAGTTTGCGGCCCGGTGGTATGAACGTCGACTTCTCCAACTTCAGATAGCTCCTCTGTCCCTCCCTTCCCCTCCTCCTTCCCAGATCTCCCTCTATCTTCCTGTCTCCACCTATATCCTTCCTTTGTCCCACCCCCGACATCAGTCTGAAGAAGGGTCTCGACCCGAAACGTCACCCATTCCTTCTCTCCCGAGATGCTGCCTGACCTGCTGAGTTACTCCAGCATTTTGTGAATAAATCGATTTGTACCAGCATCTGCAGTTATTTTCTTATACTTCTGAAGGGTCTCAACCTGAAACATCACCGATTCCTTCTATCTAGAGATGCTGCCTGTCCCGCCCCGCTGAGTTACTCCAGCATTTTGTCTCTATCTTCGGTATAAAACAACATCTGCAGTTCCTTCCTACCCCTTTAAACATGTCCAGTCTGCTCCAGCATCCAATATGATCCTGGGTGATTGAATCTTAGCCCCACGTCCATTTGCCTGCACTACCCTCAACTTCACTCTGATCCATTAAGGATGTAGTAACACAGCATTTGAAAAATCATAATATTATGCAGATGCAATAAGGCTTTATGAAGGGGAAATCACTTCTGACATATTTATTGTTTTTTGCAGATGTATTATGGGACCTAGCAGATCTGATTTCTGGATTTTCAAAAGGCTTTGGTTAAGGAAGAATATACAGGTTTTCACATAAAGCAAGGACTCACAGTTATGGGTAATATCTATCTATGCCTCAGAAGGCAGTGGAGGCCAATTCTCTGGATGCTTTCAAGAGAGAGTTAGATAGAGCTCTTAATGATAGCAGAGTCAGGGGGTATGGGGAGAAGGTAGGAACGGGGTACTGATTGTGCATGATCAGCCGTGCACCGGTGAATGGCGGTGCTGGGACTAAGGGCCGAATGGCCTACTCCTGCACCTACTGTCTATATTTCGAGATGGATATGGGAATGGGTACAGGATAGGATACCGACGGAATAAATTAGTAATTTTCAGGTTGGCAAACCAATTACCACCAGAATCTCACACATACTTCGACTCCAGCTCGGCATAATTTACACTAATAACTTGGATATAAAAAAACAGATACACTAAAAGAATGGGAAAATATTATGCGCAAAGGACCCTGAATAGGCAAGAGTACATAGGTTAGAAATAATGTACAAATAGTTAGGAACCTGGGAAAATATGAAATTGTTATACAATCCTTTGAGCAAAAAGTTGACAAAACGTTTTCTTGAATGGAGAGAAGCTGATTAATGTTCATGTGGAGCGAGATCCAAGTGCAAGGGTTCTGGGAAGAAGGAGCAAGAAAGCATGGAGGTACACCATACAAATAGGAAGTCAAATGGTAAATTAGCCTTCAATGGATGGGAAATAGAGTACAGAAAAAAAGTAGGTGCTGCTAAATTTATACAAACTATTGTTGAGGCCACATTTGGCATAATATGTGCAATTTGGGTCTATACTCATGAAAAGATATATCAATCATGGACGAAACCCACTGTACATTTACATGGATTTATTCCTGGGATAGATTAATGGAAGAACCCAGGCTTCTTACTCACTTTAGTTCAGAAAATGAAAGTTGATTCCAATGAAATGTATATCATTCTGGGCAAGATTGCAACAAATAGCAGCCAAGAGGTTGTTTCTACACAAATGAAGAAACCAAAAGGGCATAATCTTGGGATAAGATAAAGGGATAAAGGAAAACATCTCTGAAACTTGGACTCCAAAGTCCAACTTTTGAGTCCAAGTTTCAGAGATATTTTCCTTTACAAACAGCGATTCTTTGAAATGCTTTAGTTCAGTAGGCTATGCATGTCAAGCAGAAATATGTTTTGGTTCTGGTGACTGGATAGAATAGGAGGCTCGAGGCAGAATCATATGAAAACAGCCCCAGAGGCCAAATGGCCCAGCTCTGTTTTTATGTCATATGTTATTACCTTTCTTATTTAACCATGTACAAAAAGGTGTATACTCTGCAATTTTCTTGACTAAAAAGAGCTTCTTTCCAAATTATTGAACCTACCCACCCTACCAACCCATTGATGAAATTATCATTAAGAAACATCCCACGTTCAAGGAGACGAAAAATGCTTTGAAACCAAGTTTCTTATTTATGACATTTCTTTAAGCTTTTGCATTTTCACTCGTGTTAAATTTCTTTTCATTAAAAATGTTGAAAGACGGTCGAGCTAAATCGATGCAAAATTTCATTTCTAATAATGCAGCTATTTTGTCTTCAAACATCTTTCTTTGTCAGGACCCATCATTAGTCAGAGGGTGGTGAATCTGTGGAATTCATTGCCACAGAAGGCTGTGGACGCCGTCAATGGATATTTTTAAGGCAGAGACAGATTCTTGAACAGTATGGGTGTCCGGTAAATCCGAACAGTAAATCCATTTGTATTTTAATTCTGCAACTCTGATGTGATGTGCCTCTCAAATATTTATAAATTTTAGCATTATTACTCTGTTGATTTTTCTTTGCATTTTACAAATGCAAAATAAATTGCATAACAGGTGCAAAAGACTATTTACACGTGATACATAGGTCCATTTTAAGATAAAGTTACCTTACAATAAAGCACAATATTATCAAAGGCTTGCATTTATATAGCAGCTTGTTATGAATTCAGAGCATTCCAGAGCTTTGTTCAACCAATTAATTACTTCTGAAGTCATTGTTGTTATGTAGATTCAGTGGTCATTGAGCACATTGAAAGACTTCACAAAAGCAAGTGAAGCCTGAACGAGTATACCTCAGTCATCACTGGCTTCATCAAGAAATGCACGGACAACTGCATTCCAAAAAAAAAGATAATTAGGATCTAACCTAACCGCAAACCTTGGATGAACAGAGTGATTCACTCTCTACTAAATCCAGATCCTGTACTGTAAGGCCAAGTGTGATCTTTGCAAAGTTAGCACAGATGTCAACAGAGAACCCAAGGACAAATGGGAGGAGCAGTTCAATAGAGTAGATACTCGGCAACAATGGCAGGACCCAATTACCATCACAGGCTAGAAGATAAAATCAGGAGCAATGTCTATCAATGCCGCCTGTCCACTGAATGAGTCTAATGCCATTTACAACCATTTTGAATAGACAACACAAAGCTCCACCTGGGCCCATCTGCCATCCCCTGCTGGCTATCCTATACATCTCAGTGGCAGATATCAAATCTGCTTTCACAAGGCTAAACCCTCGAAAAGCGGTCAGCCCGATGGAGTCCCGAATGGTTCTGAAATCACGCACCAATCAACTGGCTAGAAACTTCACCGACATTTTCAACCTCTCACTTTCGTCTTCTGCCCCATAATCTTCATTATTCCAGCTCGAAAGAAAAAGTGATCCGTTTCAATGACTACCAACCAATATATCTAACATTCACTTCAATGAGGTGCTTTAAAGACTAGAACTGGCACACATCTGCAACAAGTCAAGTCAAGTCAAGTCAATTTATTTGTATAGCACATTTAAAAACAACCCACGTTGACCAAAGTGCTGCACATCTGACTAGGAAAAAAAAGAAACATACAGTGGCAGGCAGCCAAACACAACGGCGCGGCCATCTTGAACAAAATGTTAATTCAATCACCCACAGTCCAACAATAAAAGCACTAAACAGGCACCCAAATTACCCAACCCCAAAAACCCCCCAAAACACAGTCCAACAATAAAAGCATTAAATAGGCATTCAAATCACACACCCCAAAACCCCCAAAAACACAGTCCAACAATAAAAGCATCAAACAGGCACTCAAACCACCCAACCCCAAAAACACACAAAAAAAGAAACATCCATCAAAGAAACATCCATCACAGTGAGTCTCCTCCAGTCCTCTCTCTCCTCACTGTGATGGAAGGCCACAATGTCTTTCCTTTCTCCTGCTGTCCTCGCCCGCAGTCAGGTTGTTGTGGTTGCAGGCCGCACCGGACGGTCTACAGCGGGCCAAGCCCAAGGCGCGTCGCGTCGCAGCCGCAGCCTCCGAAGACGGCCGGCTCCGCCGATGATAAGTCCGATCCGGGGCGGGCGAACACGCTGCTGCCGCTGTTGCTGCACGTCGGGGCGGTCGTGGCTCCCGACATTGAAGCCCCCGCCCAGCAGAGAAATATCCCGCGGCCTATCTTAGGCCGCGCCGGACGGTGAAATGTCCGCGCCCCAAGCCCCGCGATCCGGGGCGGGCGAACACGCTGCCGCTGCCGGAGCTCCCGATGTCGGCATCCACGCGGCCCGAGCCTAAGGCGAGTCGCAGCCGCAGTCGCAGTCGCAGCCGCTCCCGCAGCCTCCGAAGACGGCCGGCTCCGGTGGTGGTAAGTCCGATCCGCGGGCTCCGCGAACCAGAGCCCCGGAGGCCGACAGCTCCAGGAGTTGGGCCGATGGTAGGCCGCAGCAGGAACGGAGACACGGCCCAGAAAACAAAGGTCGGGTCTCCGTTCTGAAGGGACATCTATTTACAGTGTTAGTTTCCCCCTCCCCCCCACATACACACATAGTACACAAACACAAAAACACCACATCACAACTACAATTAAGACCAAAAAAAAGACCAAAAAAAAACCCAACAAAAACACAGACAAATGGACCGCAGGTGAGCGGCAGCTGCTAGGGCAGTGCCGCCATTTTGACCCCTTTTGACAATCTAGACCCCTTGTAATTTGCCCACAGGAAAAAAAGAGGATGCCATTTCTGAAGCACAACATTCATCTGTCAATCACCTCACCAATAGGAACACCCATGTCAGGATGTTTATCTTTGGCAGCAGATAAGCATTCAACACCGTAATAATGCAAACGTTGATCCCTAAACATCTGGGCCTTGGCTTCTGTGCGTCCTGGCCTGCAGACATCATTTAGTTCGAATTGGTCAAGAGCATTTTCTCCACCCTGATCCTCAACACAGGGGCCCCTTGGGTTGTTTTGCTCAATCCCTTGCCCACCTCTACGTACACCTGAACTGCAGGGAAGAGATAAAGAACCTTGTGTCATGATATCACACCAACATAGCCCTTAATTTCTGGAAGACAAAATAATTGGCTATTGACCTATGGAAGCAAAAGGGCGAATGAACCTTGTCATTACCAAGGGAGCTGCTCTGGAGATCAAAGGTTCAAATGTCTGTATATTGTCACGTGTACTAATTAAGGTACAGTGAAACTCAAATTTGATGGACAACAGGTTCAAGTTCCTAGACATCCAAATCACCAACAAATTTGCCCGATCTTTTCACAATGGTGGAGTGTTTGAGAAAGTACATCAGCAAAATGTACTTTCTTAGGCATACAAGAAAATTTGGCATGTTCACAAGGATTTTCTCAAACCTCTACACTTGCGCTATAGAAAGCATTCTGATCAAATGCATCTCAGCTTGGTATGGTAATTGAACACCTGAATCTGCAGAGAATGGTGGGCACAGCACAGTTCATCACATGTGTAGGAAGGAACTGCAGACGCTGGTTTAAACCGAAGACATAAAAAGCTGGAGTAATTCAGCAGGATAGGCAGCATCTCTGGAGAGAAGGAATGGGTGACGTTTCGGGTCGAGACCCCTGTCCAGCTGAATTACTCCAGCTTTTTGTTCATCACATGCCCGGCCCTTCCTTCCATCCAGCCATTGAAAGGATCCTGCCACAGAAACACATCAGAAGTCACTTTACCAAATTGGCAAAGTTAAATTGGTAGCAACAAAAGCTTTAAAGAACAGATGTCTGCATTTATAAAAATTGAAAATGTACTAAATACAGAACATTCCACAATTTTATTACAAGCCATATGTTGGCATTACATCAGTTTTCTTTTTTGACTAAAATTATTATATCTACAGAAGCCAGCTAATATTAAAGACCCATATCACTCTGGTCATACACTCCTCTCACTGCTACCATTGGGGATAAGGTACAGGAACCCGAGAACTGTTACCTCCAGGTTCAAGAACAAATTCTTCCCATCAACTATCGGTTTCTTGAACCACCCTGCACAGTCTTAACCACAACTTTACCTCAGCACCCAACAACTATGAACTTTTCATCACTAAAGTTACACTAAGTACTTTGGCTTGCATTATTATGGTCTGGTTAACCTTGAATAAGTGATAATTTGTTGTGTATTTATTTAGTGTTTAATGTGCCTGTAAAGCTGCAGCAAATTTCATTGTCCTGGTCCTGATGCACATGGAAATTAAACACTCCTGACTCTCGACAATAAATATAATTGATAAACATTATTCTTTGCATTCATTGTATCAGCAATTCAAAATTTTCTCGTTCAATGTGCCAGGTGGAAACACACAGCTTATATCTTGATCAAAATAGTGCTGCTTCCCAAGTCCCACACTTTATTTGACCCCCTTTCAATCCACTCAACTCAATTGTTGTATACCTCAGTCCTCCTGAAACAGACCCCCCAGCTCCTTAAGGTAGTCAAACTTGATTGAGAAAGGGATAGAGGATAGGTCGGGCCATTTACTGGAGAGCTTGGCTTCCCTCTTCATACATTTTACACTGACTCCCAATGTATCTCAAACTGGTCAGTCAATCTGTAGACAGACTATGTATCCAAGCAGAAGATGGCAACATCATCAATGTACAGGGATCTGAGTACATGCACTGGCTGGTACCCCCTTATGGCTTTGTCTTTCCTGATGGATTCAGCAATAGTAATTAGTACTAACAATATTTTGGATGTAAAATGGCCTTCTTTGAATATAGCTTCTACTGAAGGGACAAAGGAATGAGTTCGAATAAGTAGGATAATACAGCCATTACAGACAACAGGCAGCTTAAAAATTCAGGGTACAGGTGATAAAAATGTGAAGGTAAAATAAGAGGGAGAGTTGATTTATTACAGCAGTAGTCAGAGATGACATTACTGAAGGATTGTCCAGTGAGGCGAAGTCAGAATAAATGTATTAGCCAAGTATGTGTACATACAAGGAATTTGACTTGGTGCTTCGTTCACACATGGAAAAAACACGATATTCATAGTAAACGTGATATGCAACAGACAATGGTTGGAGCTGAAAAATTTAAAAAATGGGGATGATCACTTTGTGGGGATTGCACCACAGGACCTTAAATGGTCAATGGAAAATAGAAGAACAAATGTGCCAGGAGACTGCAGGCAACATTAGGCTTGCCATGGTAGAGTGATTTTTCACTTTCCCAATATAAACTGAGACTGCTATAGAATCAAAGGCTTAGATGGGGTGGGATTTGTCAAATGTGTTCAAAAAAAAGTTTCCTCAGGCAATATGTAGAGGGCCTTACAAGGAAGAGGACAAAGTTTGATCTACTATTAGGGAATTGGGCAGAACAAGTGACTGAAGTGTCAGAAGGCGAGCCTTTTGGGACCAGCAACCACAGTTTCATTAGCTTTACAATATTTATGGATAAGTATAGGGCTAGTCCACAAGTTAAAGTTCTGAATTGTACTTTGAAGGTATTAGAGAGGAACTTGCAAAAGTTGATTGGAGTAGGTTGTTGGTGACCAAAGGGACGTCCAGAAAGTGGGATGATTTTAAAAGGGCAATAGTGAGAATTCAAGATATGCATGTTCTTGTTAGAGTGAAGAACAAGACAGGTAGAAGTAAAGAACTCTGGAAGATGAGAGAAATTGAGGCTCAGTTCAGATAAAAGGAGAAGGCATGGATCAGGTATTGGCATCTGGGATCAAATGTATCCTTATTAACATCAATGGTGTGTGCAATGGATCTTTAAGATGCACAGTCTTTGCACTGTCAAGTATTGCACTCCCAGCACAAAGTTGCACCTGGAATCACAGTGAAAGCAATATAATCCAGGGGAAAATAGTCAAACAATTCCAGGATAAATGGAAGATGAGTCTTAAGTAGTTAAGGCACCACAAACAATGTGAGCAGAGACCACACCACTGACCACATCATTTGTTAAGACTGGATGAGTTCATAATTACATCTGTTGGAAACACCAGCTGTAATATTGTGATTACAAAATTCTTGAATAAATGAGCATAGAAGTACACATGCTCCCGGCTCAATCCAACAGCGTGAAGCTTTGGTGCAGGCAGCTGTTCCACCACAACTATCCTTGGTGGAAAACTCTTTCAGATTGCAATTTATTCAACATTTCTGGAAACAATGATATTTGTTCTTGTTTACAACTTTTTCCAAACCTCTCACAAGTGTTAAATGAATACTCATTTAAATCAACTCTACAACAACAAAATATTACTGGTCATTCTTGTGAAATGCAAAACAAAAATATAGTGCCATAAATGCTTTTATGAAGATGATTTGCAAATCCAAAACATGAATAAAAGGCTGTACAGCAACATAACCAAATTAGTTTTATTCCCAGTATTGTTGCTGAACATGCAAAATAGTTTTAAATATCTAATTGGTACATACATTCATGAAAACATGTTGTAGCATTCTGCAAAGCACCTTATCAGCAGTTCTTTTGGAGTTAACATTCCTTTGAATACCAAAGGATTGAATATTGAAGATCTGAATTTTTTTAAAGAAAACACTGGTAGTGTCCAATGTTCTCCTGTGTTTCCTGTTTCAGTGGTTAGGTTGGGCAGGGCTAGGCAAACTCTACAGTGGGAACTTTTAAACTGCCATTAACCCACACAAAGTGACTCAGGGGGCATGGAAACAGACCCTTGGCCTCCTTGCTCATGCTGACCAATGTGGCCCATCAATATTAGCCCCACCTGTCCTGTTTAGTCCATATATCACTCTAAACCTCTCCTGTCCATGTACCTGCCCTAATATCTTTCAAATGTTGCTATAGTATCTGCCTCCAATACCTCCTCTGGCAGTTCATTCACCACCTGCTGTGTGAAAAAAATTGTCCCTCATGTCCATAATGAATAGGACAACGCACTACTGTACAAAACTGCAATAAATGAAAATGATTAAAAAATACTTCAGAGGCCGGAAATCTGAAATAGCAAAAGAAAATGCTGGAAACACTCAGCAGGTCAGGTAGGAATTATGGACAGAAAAAGAAACAGAGAAATTAATGTCCTCCATTGAATTGTTTATTCTCCATTTCATGTACTACCACAAAACACAGATGGTCGGGGTGGAGGTGGGAAGAACAAAAATTATGGAGAAAGGTTCTGAAGAAGGGTCCCAGCTCAAAACGTCACATGTCCATTTCCCTCCAATTTACATTACATAACATTGGTTCAAGTATTACGTTTAGTGTCACATTTTCCATATTATTCTCCTTCTGAAAGACTTAAAATTGCAAAAAATTTAGAGAACTGAAAAGGGTTATGAGCTGAACAGCTATTTAAATAAGCAACTGGAGTAGCCACTCATCTCCTCAAGTCCCATCTCAAGTTGAATAAGATCAATAACTAAATTATAACCTCAATTCTGCATTCTTATCTACATGCAGTATTTTTTAAACCCTGTAACCTATCTCCATCGTAAACATAGAAAATAGGTGCAGGAGTAGGCCAATCGGCCCTTCGAGACAGCACCGCCATTCAATATGATCATGGCTGATCATCCTAAATCCTGTTCAAGTACATGTTTAAGTACTCTACTTGCACCACTCCGAGGTAAAAATTGCCCATGGATTTTTGCCCACCAACTTCTCAATTTACCATGCAAAAAGATTTCAAAGCTCAATTTCGGAAATGTTTTGCCAATTAACCTAGGGTAAAGATGGTATATCTGTAGAAGCAAAAGTTGCTGGGAAATTGAAGTGGGGTGTTAAAAATAACTCGTTTCAAAAGCGTGGGAATCTCAATGTCAAGAGAAAAACTACATCTCAAAGTAATTCACTGGCTATTACATAAATGCAAGTATTTCTTTTCTTTCTACTACTTTATATGGTACAGCTATATTTAACTAGTTGTGTCAACCAAATAAGGTGGATCCCTATTTTAAATGAAAACACTTCAGAGTGAATCCATGTCTATCCCATCTTGAGTATTCCATTAACATTTTATTTTTAATTAAATTCTATTTAATTCTGATGAAAGATCATAGATTTTTCTCTCTCCACATTTGCTGCCAACCCATCTTTGTTTTTTTAAAATTTCAGATTTGAAAAAATCTGCTGCTTTTGGCGTTTCATTCCACTTTTGGCATCACTCCATATCACGTAGCATGAACTTGTTTTTATTTGTTAAAACATGACTTGTGTTTTATCATTGTACCCCAGGCAAAGAAATATTACATTTGAGGGCAGTCCAGTTCAAATTACACAGGGGCATTGCAGCAAATTTGGAACCAACTGAGGCACGTCTTCACAGTTCACTTCACCTTCGACTTATACTTTACACTGAGAACACAATGCTCTGACAAAGGGTTGCCATGTCCGCATTTTTGGTATTCCATTTGACGCTTAAATCCAATGTATCAATGACAATCCAAACAGATTCATTACAATTAAGTCTAACTTAAGTAGATGATGCAATTTGGGGCAAAATGCCCTCTTTGCAAGATGTCAAACTGGAGCATAGTTATAGGTGGCTCATCACCAGCTTGGTTTGGTTGCTTAAATGGCTGTAATCTGATCCAAATATACAGCATATTTTGTTGGACCAAAACTGTTACACAAACAATGGTAATTTAGTTCAACTTTTAAAATACCACATCAATTTGTTTCAAGATTGGTCTCTAGTAATGTCTAAGCCATCTTAAAGGCGATTTTCTCCAAGAATAAAAACTGCGTACCTCTAATGCTTCTCCTAATCACAGTTGGAGTTAGAAAATTCACAGGGAACTTAACGATGCATACTTCCAGAGTGCTTAGTTGAGTTTTGAGCTATGACGCGGAACCAGGCCCTTTGGCCCACTGAGTCCACGCTGACCAATGATCACCCAAACACTAGTTCTAGCCTACACACTAGGGACAATTTACAGAAGCCAATTAACCTTCAAACCTTTATGCATTTGGGTCGTTGGAGGAAATTGGAGCACCCATAGAAAACCCATGCGGATACAGGGAGAACGCATAAACTCAGTATAGATAGTACCCATATTTAGGCTCGACTCAGGTCTCTGGTGCTTAAATGCAGCAACTCTACCTCTGTGCCATTGTGTGCTCAAGTGGTGGGCAAAACAATTAGTGGGACATAATTTCCACTAACCATGTGGCAATCATTGTTTTTGTTGATAACCAGCAATTCCCTCACTTATATAGCTGTAAATTGTTTACTATTTTCCAGGAATCCAGAATTACCCATATTATTGTGCAAGTACAGTAATGGTAAAAAAAAGAACCAACATTTGACAGGATATGGTACCTAGAATTTTGTTATCTCACATGAATAATAAGTAAACCATGGAGTTACTCCCAAATAGATAGTCTCCACGTGTTACAATTACATTAGAGTCAAAATGTTGAAATTATAGTGGAATTAAAAGACTAATCCTTTACCCAAGTGAATACATCAAAATCATTGAAAGGTGATGCAAATTACTACATTCTGTTGAATATAAAGTCTAATTTATAAACACACAATTTAATTATCATGATCACAGGTTAAAAACTAGTTATCTGCCAGCATTAACTAATATAATAAACTCTCGACACTCCCAAAAGTAAAGTGTGACAATAGATTAGAGTGTGAACATACCACTCGGGGTGAAGTTGGTGCAATTCTAATTGTTTTAATGTACAATATGTCGACATACACCTTTACTTTACAAAGGAATGTCAGAAATAGGAAGAGGAATTGGCCATCCCACCTCCAGAGCCTGCTCTGACATTCAGCAAGGTCATCTACCTCAATATACATAAAATGCTGGAGTAACTCAGCAGGTCAGACAGCATCTCTGGAGAAAAGCAATAGGTGACATTTTAGGTCCAGATTCTTCTTCAGACTGAGATTCAATTAGATTCTTTAGTCTGAAGGGTCATAACCCAAAACATCACCTATCCCTGTTCTCCAGTGATGCTGCCTGACCCGCTGAGTTACTCCAGTATTTTGTGTCTATCTTTGTTGTAAACCAGGAGCTGTAGTTCCTTCCTACTCATCTACCTCAATGCTTGGTTAGTCACAATAACTAATTGTTCTAATAATAAACTAATAAATCCAATAATGACTTATCCACACCCATCCTGGATGATTCACCCGAGTATAAAATAAAATTCTCCTCATTTCAATCCGAATGACTTTCCCTTTATTTTTGAAAGTGTTCAGAGATACAGAGCGGAAACAGGCTGTTGGTAACATCATGGCTGATCATCCAAAATCAGTACCCCGTTCTGGCTTTTCCCCCGATATATCCCTTGATTCACTTAGCCCGAAGAGCTAAATCTAACTGTCATGACTTCTCCCGATAACCAATGTTACCCTTACTGATCAAGAATCTGTCAATCTCCGCCTTAAAAATACCCAATGACTTGACTTCCACAGTCATCTGCGGTAATGAATTCCACTGATTCATCATCCTTTGACTAAAGAAATTCCTCCCCATCTCCTCTCCAAAGGTATATCCTTTTATTCAGCTAACTACAACAAAATCCATCTAACTCCAAGAGAAATTATCATCTCGTCACGACCAGCAATGAGATGCCAGGGAGACAAACACAAGACGTGGCAATACTCCAGACCCACACTCCGACACCCATTAGATTCCATCACCATCTGACTGAAGGACTGCAAGAACATCCCCCTCTTTACTGAACACCACCTTTACTGAAGGCAATGGCTAGCAAACTGACCACTACCTGCAGCAGCCGGACTCAAATCAAACATGGCATCAAAGAAAATATTGCTGCAAGAAAATTAATGCTGGGTGTCCAAAGACCTACAAAGATGGCTCCTCGCAGACAACCAGCAGGTGCAATGAGTGACCATTAACTGGGCTGCTCCAAAGCACCTGCAAAGAGACCCTAGGCTTCACTCTCAGAAAATATCCGTGCTTGGCAACAAACACTAGAAGTTCCAGAAGGTAGTTAACTGCAAAAGCAAGGCATTCTTGAATTGGAAGTCACTCCAAACCTCAGTAGAAACATAGAAAATAGGTGCAGGAGGCCACTCGGCCCTTCGAGTCAGCACCGCCATTCATTGTGATCATGGCTGATCATATCATATCATATCATATATATACAGCCGGAAACAGGCCTTTTCGGCCCACCAAGTCCGTGCCGCCCAGCAATCCCCGTACATTAACACTATCCTACACCCACTAGGGACAATTTTTACATTTACCCAGCCAATTAACCTACAAACCTGTACGTCTTTGGAGTGTGGGAGGAAACCGAAGATCTCGGAGAAAACCCACGCAGGTCACGGGGAGAACGTACAAACTCCTTACAGTGCAGCACCCGTAGTCAGGATCGAACCTGAGTCTCCGGCGCTGCATTCGCTGTAAAGCAGCAACTCTACCGCTGCGCCACCGTGCCGCCCTATCATCCACAATCAGTAACCAACTTCTCCCCATATGGCTTGATTCCACTAGCCCCCAGAGCTCTATCTTGCTCTCTCTTAAATTCATCCAGTGATTTGGCCTCCACTGCCCTCTGTGGCAGAGAATTCCACAAATTCACGACACTCTGGGTGAAAAGGTTCCTTCTCACCTCAGTTTTAACTGGCCTCTCCTTTATTCTAAGACTGTGGCCCCTGGTTCTGGACTCCCCAACATTGGGAACATGTTTCCAGCATCTAGCTTGTGTAGTCCCTTTATAATTTTATATGTCTCTATAAGATCCCCCATCATCCTTCTAAACTCCAGTGAATACAAGCATAGTCTTTTCTCATAGTCTTTTCTCATATCTTTCCTCATATGACAGTCCCGCCATCCCAGGGGTCAATCTCGTGAATCTACGCTGCACTGCCTCAATTACAAGGATGTCCTTCCTCAAATTAGGAGACCAAAACTGTACACAATACTCCAGATGTGGTCTTACCAGGGCCCTATACAACTGCAGAAGAACCTCTTTACTCCTATACTGAAATCCTCTCGTTATGGTCCAACATGCCATTAGCTTTCTTCACTGCCTGCTGTACCTGCACGCCAACTTTCAGTGACTGGTGTACAAGGATACCCAGGTCTCGCTGCACTTCCCCCTTACCTAACCTGACACCATTGAGATAATAATATGCCTCCTTGTTTTTGCCGCCAAAGTGGATAACCTCACATTTATCTACATCATACTGCATCTGCCTACTCACGCAACCTGTCCAGGTCACCCTGCAACCTCCTAACATCCTCTTCGCAGTTCACACTGCCACCCAGCTTTGTGTCAACTGCAAACTTGCTAGTGTTACTTCTATTTCCTTCATCCAAATCATTAATATATATGGTAAATAGTTGCGGCCCCAACACCGAGCCTTGCAGCATTCAATTCAGCATTCCATAAGTCAATTCAGAAAAAAGTGTTCTGAACTTAAAGAAAGGTAACTTTGAGGGTATGAGACGTGAATTGTCCAAGATAGACTGGCAATTTATACTTAAAGGGTTGACGGTGGACATGCAATGGAAGGCATTTAAAGATTGCATGGATGAACTACAACAATTGTTCATCCCAGTTTGGCAAAAGAACAAACCAGGAAAGGTAGTGCATCCGTGGCTAACAAGGGAAATCAAGGATACTATTAAAACAAAAGATGAAGCATACAAATTAGCCAGAAAAAGTATCATACCAGAGGACTGGGAGAAATTCAGAGTCCAGCAGAGGAGGACAAAGGGCTTAATTAGGAAAGGGAAAATAGATTATGAGAGAAAACTGGCAGGGAACATAAAAACTCACTGCAAAATCTTTTATAGATATGTGAAGAGAAAAAGACTAGTTAAGACAAATGTAGGTCCCTTGCAGTCGGAAACAGGTGAATTGATCATAGGGAACAAGGAGATGGCAGACCAATTGAACAACTACTTTGGTTCTGTCTTCACTAGGGAAGACATAAACAATCTGCCGGAAATAGCAGGGGACCGGGGGTCTAACGAGATGGAGGAACTGAGGGTAATCCAGGTTAGTTGGGAAGTGGTGTTAGGTAAATTAAATGGACTAAAGGCCGATAAATCCCCAGGGCCAGATAGGCTGCATCCCAGAGTGCTTAAGGAAGTAGCCTCAGAAATAGTGGATGCATTAGTGATAATTTTTCAAAACTCTTTAGATTCTGGAGTAGTTCCTGAGGATTGGAGGGTAGCTAATGTAACCCCACTTTTTAAAAAGGGAGGGAGAGAGAAAACGGGGAATTATACGGGGAGTTAGCCTAACATCGGTAGTGGGGAAAATGCTAGAGTCAGTTATTAAAGATGTGATAGCATCACATTTGGAAAGTGGTGAAATCATCGGACAAAGTCAGCATGGATTTATGAAAGGCAAATCATGCCTGACGAATCTTATAGAATTTTTCGAGGATGTAACTAGTAGAGTGGATAAGGGAGAACCAGTCGATGTGTTATATCTGGACTTTCAGAAGGCCTTCGACAAGGTCCCACATAGGAGATTGGGGTACAAACTTAAAGCACACGGTATTGGGGGTTCAGTGTTGAGGTGGATAGAGAATTGGTTGGCGGACAGGAAGCAAAGAGTAGGAATAAACGGGTCCTTTCGGAATGGCAGGCAGTGACTAGTGGGGTACCGCAAGGCTCAGTGCTGGGACCCCAGTTATTTACAATATATATTAATGATTTGGACGAGGGAATTGAATGCAACATCTCTAAGTTTGCGGATGACACGAAGCTGGGTGGCAGTGTTAGCTGCGAGGAGGATGCTAGGAGGCTGCAGAGTGACTTGGATAGATTAGGAGAGTGGGCAAATGCATGGCAGATGCAATATAATGTGGATAAATGTGAGGTTATCCACTTTGGCGGCAAGAACAGGAAAGCAGAGTATTACCTGAATGGTGACCGATTGGGAGAAGGGGAGATGCAACGTGACCTGGGTGTCATGGTGCACCAGTCATTGAAAGCAAGCGTGCAGGCGCAGCAGGCAGTGAAGAAAGCGAATGGTATGTTAGCATTCATAGCAAGAGGATTTGAGTTTAGGAGCAGGGAGGTTCTGCTGCAGTTGTACAGGGCCTTGGTGAGACCGCACCTGGAGTATTGTGTACAGTTTTGGTCTCCTAATCTGAGGAAAGACATTCTAGCCTTAGAGGGAGTACAGAGAAGGTTCACCAGATTGATCCCTGGGATGGCAGGACTTTCATATGAAGAAAGACTGGATAGACTGGGCTTATACTTGCTGGAATTTAGAAGACTGAGGGGGGATCTTATTGAAACATATAAAATTCTTAAGGGGTTGGAGAGGCTAGATGCGGGAAGATTGTTCCCGATGTTGCGGAAGTCCAGAACCAGGGGTCACAGTTTAAGGATAAGGGGGAAGTCTTTTAGGACCGAGATGAGAAAACATTTCTTCACACAGAGAGTGGTGAGTCTGTGGAATTCTCTGCCGCAGAAGGTAGTTGAGGCCAGTTCATTGGCTATATTTAAGAGGGAGTTAGATGTGGACCTTATGGCTAAAGGGATCAGGGGGTATGGAGAGAAGGCAGGTACAGGTTACTGAGCTGGATGATCAGCCATGATCATATTGAATGGCGGTGCAGGCTCGAAGGGCCGAATGGCCTACTCCTGCACCTATTTTCTATGTTTCTATGTTTCTATTCCAGTAGACCAGTAGAACAGGAAAAAGCTCTTCATGGCCCCAAAAGCCGGAGACCAATATAAAACCAGTGACCCAAAGAACAGATCGAGACAGATAATTTGTTATACGCAATAGATATGAATGGGAACAATGAAATTCTTCCGTGTTGCAGGTTTAAGGGCACTTTAAATGCCACATCAAAAATAAATATCCAGTGAATTATCAGTTATCCTAAGTAAACTAGATCACAATAACACAAAAACAAAGTATGTCGAGCAACCATAGTAGTACAAAGTCTGTAGCGGTTTGGTGGGGTTGTGGTTAGGATTGTGTAAAGCAAGATAAATGTCACAGCAGGTCCAAAAACTGATTGTCACCCATCACATGCAAGGATTCTCAGGCGGCACAGCGGTAGAGTTGCTGCCTTACAGCGAATGCAGCTCCGGAGACTCAGGTTCGATCCGGACTATGGGCGCCGTCTGTACGGAGTTTGTACGTTCTCCCCGTGACCTGGAATTAAACTAACTTTCATGTCTTACCACACAATTTGTGCGCCAGTTCTATCATATGAGTATTTCCCCAAGGAAAGCCTCTGAAGCTTTTTAAAAAAACCTTTACATAGCAATTCTTGTCTAAATCGACCTGATCATTACCCAGATGAGGCCAGGCGCTCCTTTAAAAGATATAACTCGTAATTTGAAAATCCCTGTATTAAGAACATGCTTAAAGAATTTCTGGGATAACAGCAATGGCATGCAGACTGTCTAGACTGCCAGCAACTGTGTTCATATCCTTCTCACAATGTAATGAATAACAAAAGAATAAAACATGCAGTACATTTCCGGTGATATCAAGCCTCATCAAAGTTGTAGAATTAATTGCTAGTCAAACACACACACACACACACACTAAACATGCTTATGCCCGGAAACAATGAGAATTTTTTTTCAAATCCACACTTGTACATTTTTAATTTTGGTATTTGCAATGTTAACTTTGTGTAAAACATTACTTGAATATGGGGCAGCACATTGGTAGAGTTGCTGCCTTACAGGGCCAAAAGTGCGGGTTCAATCCTGGGTGCTGTCTGTACGGAGTTTGTACTTTCTCCCTGTGCTCCGATTTCCTCCCACAGTCCAATGTGTGCTAGATTGTATGTTAATTGGGTTCTATAAATTGTCCCTTGTCAGTAAGAGTATAGCATCCAACACATTTTTCTGATTTCCACACATCAAATGAATGCGTTTAAAATTCTAATATAGCTCTCTTAAACTTAGGATAAAAAGGGGAAGTGGGAAAAAAAGTGATTGAAAACTGAGGGGCTGTGGGGTGGGTAGGGAAAGCCTATCTGAAACTTTATCTAGAACAGTGAAGCATAATACCAAAACACATGCATGGCATAACACGTTTTGTGATGCCCAACGCCATACAATTGAAAACAGATTCTTCCTGACGTGGAACACAATCAGCATATTCACTTCATTCCAAATATTCAACCGCACACTTCCTGGTCTCCGTGAATTTGCTATTATGTTGCAATTTCCACACTCGGTTCCACAGGGGAAGCTGGGATCCTGTTGTCCTAGAGATGGCCATTGTCAAGCACACCAAATAGCATTGCAACAGTGGGGATGGGGGGCGCACAGTGGAGCCCCCACCCTCACATTGGCCCAACAGGCCCGCATATCCAATTATTCACGGTCTATTTGGGACCCATGTTGCTGCCAACTCCACTCCAAAGACAAACCTGTGATTTCACTACCCCCCCCACAAATCCAAGGCACAACTGTCACCGGTATTCCAAGCCTACCCCCCCTCAAGTAACAAATGATGGAGTACAAAACTCCTCCCACCCCCAGAGCACCGTGCTCCAATACCTTGAGCCCTAGGTGAAACAGAAGAATTTAGTTGGCCAACAGCCACAAGACTCAATTGCACCTTGTTACAGTCATTCTTGGTGGTAATTTCTGAGATGGTAAATTTTCTCTCTGGACTCATATTGGCCTCCAAGCACTGGCTACTTTCAGTATTTTAATGAAAATAACCAATGTAAATCCGGCAACCTTGCAGGCCTTGTGCCAAAGTTTTCTACGAAAGAGAAATCTCGCAGACCAGACAAAAAGTTCAAAAATAAGAACAACAGTTAAGTTAATCATTCTTGATCTGGATCTCAACGACAGATTACAAAAAGTGAATAAAGCCAAATTGCAACAAATTTCTCCATGCCAGTACATGTGCTGTAAATGAAGACAGTTGCACAAAAATTAAATTCTTCGGAGGCTTGCTCACATTTGGAATGATCTCATCGGTTGACTGTATGTGCATATAAGTTAATTACCAGTCAACCTATCATTCTTTGCTTCAACATACAAACTTTCAATCTATGCGTTTAGGACCTCACCAAATGACTGGGCTGCACAACTGATCCATTTTACCTGAAATTACATGTTTGACTGTCTTAAGGTAAATTAGTTTGCCACACATTGTACTTCAAAGCAACAGTATTGGTTTTATGAATAGTTGGCTGTGTTTCCCAATTGCTTATGCAACATGTCACGTTGATCTGTCCACTTAAATTCAGCAAGTCTGAAACCATACATAAACTCAAAACTATACGGAAACAGGAAAACTGAAATATCTATGTACTAAAACTCTCGTTTGTTTGTTTGTTCCTGAACTACAGCCAATACGGTCAGATAGCGCAACAATTTTAAGCCCACCTTACTCACCTTTGTCTCTTTGGTGCTAATGGAAGTTTCATTGAAATCGGTGTTATATTTTTTAAGTTATTTGCATTTTAAAGTTTAAATCTATCTCCTAGGGAGGGAGGGGGGGGAGGGAGGAAAGGAGGGGGATGGAATGGGGGGAAGGGGGAGAGGAAGGGGGGTGGAGGGAGGGGGGAGAAGGGGAGGAGGAGGGAGGGCGAGGAGGGAGGGAGGGGACGGGAGGGAGGGGACGGGAGGGTGGTTGGGGGGAGAGGGGAGGGTGGAGTGGGGGAGGAGGAAGGAGAGGGTGCTGCACCAATGCAGGAGAGGTTTGGGCCCAACGGGTCCACTTGGTCTAGTAACATTTAAATTTCAGGCTTAAAAGTTTCACTATTTCACAAACAATAATATTTGCAACCTGAGTTTTGCTCTGAGTTCAACAGCGAAACAGTGAACCAAAGCTACTAACTTGACTAGTTTTCTGTTCTGACCATATTCAATTGTATAAGAAAATAGGACCAGGAGTAGGGAACTCAGATACGATTGAATAGCGGAGTAGACCTGATGAGCTGAATGACCTAATTCTGCTCCTACATCTTATAGTTTTTGTGATCTAAATATTTGGCTGATGGTGGGCCCGTTGGTGGGCCAAAGAGCCAGTTGCACTTGGTGGGCCAAAGAGCCAGTTTCTGTGCAATATGACCTTTTTGTTTTTTAATGGTTCACAGAAGAACATGACCCATGACAAATAAACTGATGCTTGTTTGAAATCACGTTCCTCTGCATAGACTATTTGACCTTCCTAATCAAGAACCTATCAATCTCTGCCTTAAAAAATACCTAATGTCTTGGCCACCACAACTGTCTGTGGCAATGAATTCCACAGATTTGCCACCGTTTGGCTAAAGAAATCCCCCCTCATCCCCAATTTAAAGCTACGGCCTTTTATTCTGAGGCTGGGCCTTCTGGTTCTAGACTCTCCCAATAATGTTCACAAATTCAAAAGTGATAGGAGAAGAATTAGGCCATTCTGCCCATCTTGTCTACTCCGCTATTCAATCATGGCTGATCCATCTTTCCCTCTCAACCCCATTCTCCTGCCTTCTCCCCATAACCCTAACACCCGTACTAATCAAGAATATATCCCGAGGAATCTATCCTTAAGAATCTGGCTTAAAAATATAATGGAAGCATCCTTTCCACATCCACTCTATCTTGGCCTTTTATTATACGGTAGGTTTCAATGAGATCCCCCCTCATCCTTCTAAACTCCAGCGAGTACAGGCCCAGACTCTTTTTACTCTCCTGATCTCTACCCTATTACAGACCCTACCCCTTTTGCTGCAACCTTAAACATTTCCAACATTTTATGTTTCAGTTTCAGATTTCTAAAATCTCTAAATTTTTGCTTTTGGTTTCAAATCCCTGACTTGTGGTTACAAGAAAAGACTTTCACTAGTCATTAGTTCCGTTGAGATTGCCGCTCCATTTAATCCATATGTATATTTGTAGCAACATATCTTAGAGCATATGATAAATGTAAATGTTATAGGTACAGGACAACTAGAGGAAGATCATCCACGACCATAGCTATGCTGATTTGTACTCAAGATTAGATTGGTAAGATCTGAATTTGCAAATAGAGTTCAATTACAGCTTCAATAGAGTAGGAGTGTCATATTCTGCTTGAGCTGAAACAACTATTCAGATGTAAGCAAGTAGCAAGAGCTCTCCATCTACTCTTAAAAAAACTGTGTGAGAATGAGAATATAAACTTCTCCATGGGTTTATGCTGAATCTTTTAGGAAGTCCTTCATCTTCAACAGTTTCCAAGCACCACCTGTACTTGTGAAAGAAAGTATTAACAGCTCAAACACACTTCTTATGAATCATTAGATTACCTCTGGTGCTATTTTAAGTACTTTCTATGCTTCCTAAATATTAATATTTCTGCATTGCAAGATATTAATTCTTGTTTAATAAACATGAAGACACAGTAAAAAGCTATTGGTTTCTACTGCTAGTTGAACTGAATTAGACCAGATTATCTTGTCCTTTTCTTAATGCAGTTTCTTCATTTCTTCCACAAGCATACTTTTGTTCCCCAAATCAACAAAATAAAATTATCAATAATATAAATATTATAGGCAGACACAACCACAACTTTAAAGATTTCTTCTTACCATAATCATACTGGATTTCGCCAGCAAGAGACATGGTTAGTATGAAAACAATGTGAAATGAGTCCCAACAATATTAAACCAGTTTAACTGGACCAAAGCAAAACATTTAGAATACTATTTTTGAATTTCCTACATCGCAATAGTATCTACTAGATCCATACTTGTACATCATGCCACACAAATCAAAATAGCATGCTTTGACTTGTCAACTTCCTCTATTTTAAATACAAATTGCAATTCTTAAAAAAAAATCTTACCAGTGTGAGTTCTCAGGTGTGCTTTTAAGTGTGAACTTTTGGTGTACACTTTAGAGCAACCTTTAAACAAAGCAGAGAATCTGATGGTTAAACACATGTTTGATCTAAAAACAGGATAGCACATTTTAAAATACTAGCAAATCATTTTGATCATCACTTTATAAACATGTCATTAAGTCATCCTTCAGCTCATTTTTTTTTAAGTGCTCAACCGTGTTTACTCAAAAGCCGTAACTCAATACAGCGTACAACTCTGCATAGATCCCAATATTGCACTTTACACTGGCTAAATATCACATCATACCATCACAACCAGGTACTGTTCATGGCAACAAGCATTGCAGTGTTCTGAGAAATCCTAACGTAAAATGGGAGGGAAAAAGTTACTTCTGTATTCATTTTCCAATGCAGGTACAAAGAACAAAATAACTTGAATTCAATATAATTTAATTATTTGTAAATACAAAAAAAAACAGTTAATGATAGGAAACCAAGTTATTGTCAAAATAAGATATCTGGTTTATTAATTTCCTTCAGAGATTGCCACTAGCCCCAACAATACAAATCCTTAAATTCCCCCTGAAATGATCAAACAAACCATGATTAAATGCAATGGCTGTCTCACCAACAGTCTGTTTGTTCCTTCCCTCTCTGTATGTTTCTTTAGTATGTGTTAAATTAATGTTTTTAGTATTCTTTAGCTTGTTTTATGTGGAGAGTGAGTGGGGGGGTCGGGGATTTTTTTTTAAAATCCCTTACTCGACAGAGATGAGATTTTATTCCGTATCGTATCTCCGTCTGCACTGCGGCCTAACATCGAGGAGTTGTCGGCCTCTGCTGGGGACCGACCGGGAGCTCCAACCTCGGGAACCTGTGGACAACATCGAGGAGCTTGCGATCCCTGTCGGGGACCGATCTCTGAACTCCAATTGCGGGAGCCTGTGGACTTTAACATCGTGGAGCTCGTGGTCTCTGGTTAGAGACCGACTTCGGGAGCTCCAAGCCGCAGGAGCTTCGACCGCCCCGACGCGGGAGCTTCGATCGCCCCGACTTTGGATGGTTTGACTGCCCCGACCGCGGGAGAAAAATGAGGGAAGAAGATTAGACTTTATTGCCTTCCATCACAGTGAGGAATGTGGTGGATGTTTATGTTAACTTTATGTAGTAGTGTGTCTTGTTGTATTTTTTAGTATGACTGTATGGTAATACAAATATCACTGTACCTTAATTGGAATACATGCCAATAAAGGACTTTTGAAACCATTGAATCGTGAAAAAAATATATATATAAAAAGAGAATTGGTACATGCAGTTAAAAACGACTGACTAAACTGCTAAGGATCACTTCATTACAGTATGATGGGATGGCAACACTGTGAAGGGATATGGTTTCAGGATTTTGCAAAAACATCTCATGGCAGTACTTCAAAGCAAAACAGTAAAGTTATACCAATCCTCATCTTTCAACCATCATGGCAAAAATTGATAATAGCAACCGTTATATGAAAGACCCCACATTTTCTACATTACAGCCTTAATAGTATTTTACTGGCTTGGGATGGTCTGGATCATTTATTCGTCAAACGATCATCAAAAAATGCAGTCCCTAAACTGGTATAATTTAGTTATGGACCTGGCTTGTTTGGGTAATCAAAGAAAATTGGCTACAGATTTTTTTTTCTTAAGCTGCAGAAGAATTAAGAATTGATTACTTAGGTGGATATTTTAATATATAAATTGACTGCAGTTTCAAAAGTAATTTAATTAAACGTGAATTATTGCAATGCTTGATTGCAATGCTTAATTAGGTCAATCACTTGACCTGAGCATTGCGATAAGAATCCGGCAAAAATCCCGATTTGAAACTCTGTTAGGTTCCAAATGCAATCAGTCAGTGTCCAAAATAACATGCGCATTCATCACAAGTCACACTGTGGCTCAATATGTATGGAGCACAGGACTAGTTTGTGTCTAGTGTTGCACGGCTGATTATAGACAGAGACAACATCTATCCTCTGTTTGCAAGATTAACATTAGAAAATTATTGTAATGATGACTGAAAGCAATTTAAAATGCCATAAACTTTTACTTATCTTGCTCAGATTTATTTGATCGTATTTCACATGAAATATTAAATAAAACCCATTTGCCTATAGAATCAGATTTCAATCTCAAATGACAGCAATCTTTTGAATCTTGCCACAACACACAATCAAATGATTATTTGGATTACAATCAAATCATGAAATCAACTTATCTTTAAAGCTACAAAACCAATGTAATGAAATCTCCACCTGAAGGAGCAATGTAATGAAATCTCCACCTCATAGTTCCAGTGACCCAGGATCAATGTCGACTGACATTGCATGGAGTTTGCAGGTTTTGCCCCATGGGTTTCCTCTGTATGCTCTGATTTCCTGCCATATCCCAACAATGGACAAATTGCTTGGTTAATTGTCTCGAGTATAAGGAAAATGGTAGAATCTGAAGAGTTTGATGGAAACGTGATGAGATTAAAACAGGATTAGTGTAAATAAGTGCCGGAGGGTCAGTCTAGATTCAGAAGGTCAAAGGGTCTGGCTCCATGCTGTATGCCTTTGACTGCAGACATTCTACGGCACCTAGCATGAGAGAAATATAGTTTTGGCCTGCTTTACCTTAACAGCTGGACAAGCCAGCCACACAAGTGAAATTAATTATAATAGTAGTTATAGCTGGTACTATTAAGGAAAACCAGGAGAGTAAATAGGAGACACGAGATAGCTGATAAAGTAAGACACAGATAGAATAAGAGCAGATAAAGTAAGAGACTCCAAAGAGATTCTACAAGTATATTAATGACAAACAAAATAACTTGGGAGAGAATAGAGCTCCTTAAAAATCCACAAGTCGTCTATGTCTGAAGGCACAGGAGATGGGAAAGGTGTGCAATGAAAATTTCTCTACTGTATTTACCATGGAGAAAGACATGGAAGCTAGCGAACAGGAGGAAGGTAGTAGTGATGTGTTGAAGAGAGTCCACATGACAGAAGAGGTGGTCTTAAAACACATTAAGGTAAATAAATCCCAGGGGCCTGGTCAAATAAATCCTACGGCATTGTGGAACCTAGGGAATAAATTGTAGGCTCACAATGTCTGTGCCAAATATGATGCCGAGTTAAACTAATCATTCTGCCTGCACATAGAAAATAGGCGCAGGAGTAGGCCATTCGGCCCTTCGAGCCAGCACTACCATTCAATATGATCATGGCTAATCATCCAAAATCAGTACCCCGTTCCTGCTTTCTCCCCATATCCTTTGATTCCGTTAGCCCTAAGAGCTATATCTAACTCTCATGACTTCTCCCGATAACCAATGTTGCCTTTACTTATCTCTTGAATACATCCAGTGATTTGGCCTCCACTGCCTTCTGTGGCAGAGAATTCTCGATAAACTACATGATCTGCACCGATGAGCCAAAACATTATGACCACTGAGAGGTGAAGTGAATAATATTGATTATCTTGTTACAATGGCACTTGTCAAGGGGTGGGATATATCAGGCAGCAAGTGAACAGTCAGTTCTTGAAGTTGATGTGCTGGATGCAGGAGAAATGGGCAGGAGCAACTTTGACAAGGGTTACATTGTTATGGCCAGATGACTGGGTCAGTACATCTCTGAAACGGCAAGACTTGTGGGGTGCTCCCGGTCAGCAATGGTGAGTACCTATCGACGGTGGATCGAGGAGGGACAAACCACAAACCGGCGACAGGGTGTTGGGCGCCCAAGGCTCATCGATGCACGAGGGCAACGAAGGCTCTCCCGTCTGGTCCAAACCGACAGAAGGTCTACTGTGGCACAAGTCACAGAAAATTTTAATGGTGGTCATGGGATGAAAGTGTCACAATACACATGCATCGCACCCTGCTGCGTATGGAGCTGCACACGGAGGACCAACAGCGTATTAGGCAGGTGGTCATAATGTTTTGGCTCATCAGGTCATAATGCTTTGGCTCATCGGTGTATAGCCCTCTATTCCCTGAATATTCGTGTGCTATTCTAAAATCCTCTTAAATGCCTTTATCACATGTTTCTACCACCACCGCTGGTAGCACATTCCAAGCATCTACCACTGTGTGGGGGAAAAATTACCCTGCACATCTCCTTTAATTTCTCCTCCTCTGATCTTAAAGCTAACCCTCTCGTATTTTACATTTCCACCGTAGGAAAAAGATTCTGACTGTCTACGCTACCTATTCCCCTCATAATTTTATAAACTTCTATCAGGTTCCCCCCCTCAGCCTCCTGGATGCTTATCTGTGGTTTAACTTACCTGACTGCATAGTATTTACGCATTCATTTTGCGTATTCGCATTCATTTTATATCTCCTGACATCAAGGCGATGCTTCTCTGAGCACTGAGAAAAATCAATCATCCCCTTCACCATAAACACTTTTGTCAAAACATTCATGACAAAATTGCCAATTGGAAAAAGTAATGCAAGCTGCACTGACAACAATAGCAAACTCCAGCAAATCCCATCCCCCCACAACCATGAGTCAAGGTCACGCAGCCACCAAATTCATGTTGTTCATTAAACATCCCTTCACCAATCCTCTTTTCTTCACCACACCCACACCTTCTCCTTTCCGTTGCGATCAACTGCATCCAAATTCCACTAAACAGCTTCACACTCAGGTCAATTGCCAGTGGCTAAATAACCTACATGTCTTTGGTATTTAAGGAAAATAAAGCACCCAGAGGAAAAACATTAGCTCTCAGGAAGAACATATAAACTACTCAAGAGATCCTGCTTGAATTTAGGATGCTGAAGCTGTAAGGCAGCATCTTGACAACACCCCCGCCGATCTCCATGCACACTTCCTTCCAAACCCCATCCCACCGCCCTCTTCACCCAGTTCCTATCCCCTCTTCCATCCACCCGTCATCTACCTCTCCCCACACCAAATCCACTATTTCATCCCATACCCACCTCGCCCCGACCCTGTTCTTCATCCCACCCTGCTCTACATATCACTCCCTTAACTCATCGGATTCCACCACCTGACTGAACTCCAAATCAACCAACCCCCCCCCACCCGGACCCACCTTCATTTGCCAAATCTTCACCCATCCCTTCCCACTCACCTCTTTTGACCAGTTATCTCCATTCTACTCCATCAGAAGGATTCAGACCTTAAATGTTGTCTGTCCATTTCCCTCTGCAGATATTGCCTGGCTTAGCGATTGCCACACAGCTTTTTTCTTAAATCTCTACAACTGTGCTGCAGTGAAAGTCACAAGTAATCACAGAAGGGAAATAGGTAGGCAATTCAAGACTGCAAGACTGTGTGGATGTTTTGACGCCCATCATTTATGCTTCAAGAGAAACTGTGTAGCATGCAGAGTGTCTGAATTTAGAAGTAACCTGGCTGGTTCACAAGTGATTGTTTGAAGACCTGTGTTGCCATTGCAGACATTTCTATATAACACCATTTTTTAAAGTAATGTAGACTGATATAGGACTCTTAACATGATATAATGGCTGCAATCTTTACAAGGCCAGTCAGGGAAATTTTGAATGCAGACACTTAAAGAATACGCAAATCAGGCTTGAAGAAATTAATTTTCAAATTGGTTGTGTAAGGCCTGGCATTTAAATGGTTTTGAAAGAGAAAAGAAGAGACTACAGTATTATGGCTGGAAAAATGAAAATCAACTTCAGATGTTCAAATAGTATACTGCTAACTATTAAAAGTTAATGAAGGCAAATCTAACACATCCAAATTGCAGTTAGGTCAAGACCCACACATCACACCAACATGCAAACATAAACCATTTCTAATGAGCCAACACCATCCTCGATCCCAAGGGTTCTAGTGCACTCATATCCCCCTTACTTTCAAATATTTTTTAATGACCTAGTAGACTAAATAATATAAACATCTGATTTTTCAGATGTTTATATTATTTGACAAAGCATTAAACTGATTGTAATAACTTCCCCAGTTCCTATTATTAAATTTTAACTTGGAATTACTGCTTTAAGTAGTAGGACAATTGGTCAGATTCCCAGAGAAAGTATCTAGATCGGAACAAAATTATGGACTGTAATTATGACTGACACTAACAAACCCAGTAGGGAATTCCGAGAAACCTTTCTTACAAAGAAAGTAGATAAAATTTGGTTCCTGGCACAATAAGAAGCCATTAAAATCAATTGCACTCTTTTAATAACTTACTCATTCCCAGGATGTAGACACAGATGGAAATGCTAGCATTTATTGGTTGTGCATTTTTGCCCTTCAAACTATGACTTGTTAAAATCACTTCAGAGGATAGTTAAGAGTCAACCACAGTGATGAACCAAGAGTCACAAATAGCCCAAAGTGGATTAGTCTGTCACATTCCCCTCCTCCAGGACATCAATGAACTGGATGTTTTTTCCCCCCACAAATCAATATTCATAGTTACCACAACTAATTCTAACTTTTTATTCCACATATATTTATTTACACAAATCAAAATGTCGCCACAACATGATGAGATTCAAACTCAAAACGCATTTGAGACGCATAAATAAAGGAGGGATGCAGAATCGATGTGCTGATCAAAGTGCAATGAAGTTCAGCAGAAGGAAATGCAGAAAATAAGTGGAAAAAATATAACTATTTAACAACTCGTTCATTTTGACCCACAATACATACCTGGAAAGTCACAGTGATGAATTCTTCTCTTCTCCAGCTCTGGATTATTTCTCCGGTTGAACTTAGCTGGTGAGATGTTTTGTTGCGTCACTGGCAGGTTAGCTGAGAGGGTGTGGGTCGGAGTAGGTGACCCCAACTTGCATGCAATCGAAGCAGCATATGACGGAGGTGGCGTCATGGTTTGCAACAGTTCTGGTTGCCTGTCGGGGCTCCCAGGCTCAGAATTGGGAGGTGATGGGGGCAGATACATGGGCTGTTGCTGGAAGAACTGCGATGCCATGGAAAAGTTGCCTGCTGAGATAGAATGAAAGTGCTTCATTACCGTCTGAGGATGCCCCGTTGCCAGAGTGTTCATGCCTGTCATGCCTGATGCTATTGAAGCATTGGTAAAGTTGCCCATACATGATGCGTTGCCTTGTGCATGAGGAGTGTCGCCATGGATGCCCACCAAGTCTGGGGAACTCAGTAACCGGTACAGCTGACCTTGTTGAGAGTTTGCAGGCAAATGCATTTCAGGAGTGGGCAGCTCCTGCTTAATGAACGCAGTGTTGACATCGGTAGACTGTGTGGTGTTAAACACACTAGTGAACTCCGGCAGGGCTTGGGTGTTAAGTGTTCTGCCTGCTTGGGTGAAAGCATTAACATCTTCCGAATGGGGCTGGGCCATGGGTGGTCTTTGTGGCTTATAAAGGCCAGTGCGGAGGTAAGTAACATCCGGCAGAATCACGTTGATATTGACGTTGTACGGTGATGGCTTTTCATCCTGGAAGAACTCATCCACTACAGAGGCACTGTCCCGTCTGTACTTCTTCAGCTCAGGGAGAGGTAGCAGCTGGGGCGACAGATACTTCTCCATCTCACACCGCGTCTGTACAAGAAGTAAATTGCAGCAATTAATACATGGAGCAAATTAAAAAGATTAAAATACTTACAAAAACATCAAGGCCCTACTTAAACATTGCCAATATGAAACCAACCATGTCACTTCACACATGGCATTGGCAAGACCAACGTTTGAAGTTTCTTTTCAATAGGTAAAAATAGCCATTTTCGAACCATTGTAATCGTAACGGTGAAAGTACTCTAATTAATACTGTTTCATACGCATAATTGACAATGAAGGAAAGGAAATACATTTCGCAAATGTGATCCTGCGAGACTCGAGATTTTGCTTCCATTAACCTTCTTATAGGTTTGGAAAATGCTAATGAAGAATCCTTGCATAGATGCTCCAGTACAAGCACATCATGCATGAAGACACAATGTGCTGGAGTAATTCAGTGGGACAGGCAGCATCTTTGGAGAAGAAATGGGTGACGTTTCGGGTTGAGACCTTTCTTCAGACTGTGAATCAGGAGGGAGGGAAACTAGAGATATGGAAGGGCAAGGTGCGAAAGAGACAGATCAAAGCAGAGGTTTGATGGCTAAGGCTCAGCCAACAATGAATCATTCTGCATTTCCTTGACCATCGTCTGCTTTGATCTGTCGCTGTCACACCCTTCTCAGTTCTTCGGAAAATAGTTTCTCGAGTCAATTTCCTCTCCTCTCTGTAATCTGCAAACATCTTTTACTGTTATAGGAAGGAACTGCAGATACTGGTTTAAACTGAAGATAACCACAACATGCTGGAGTAGCAGCGGGGCAGGCAGCATCTCTGAATAGAAGGAACAGGTGACGTTTCGGGTCAAGATTATCTGTTTGTCAGTGAGTCAGCACATAGGCAGCAGATTCTCTTGTTAAAAACAGTAAGATGACAACACTATTCTCTCAGAATGAAATAAAATCAATATGATAATCACACAATGCTCAAGACTCAAAACAAAGTAAACGCCAAATGAAATGTGGACACCCGGAGTACAAGAGTATGGCTCAGTTTGCTATACATTCTTTTCCTTCATCAAAAGGCTTGTGCTTTCATGCCCTGCCCCAAGAACAAGCACTAAACTCCAGGTAAACACACTGTGGGGATTTTCTATTTACAATTGCCTGCCATTCTTTCCACTTTATCAGCACTGCCATTTATCAAAATGGGACATTCCAAAAGGAAAGCAATGAGTTCTAAATAAATTAATCCCTTTCCTTTCCAGTCAAGAAAGGAACAGTGTCCCAATGTCCACCCTGTTCTAAATGGGTGGACAAATGTGACCGACCAACTTGCTTATCATCAGCTGGTCTACTTAAATGTCAGCCAGAAAATCACAATCAGCAAAAACCTCTGATAGATTTGGTTTCCTGGCCAGACTCTGTGGTGATCTTGCACCAATGCTCTTCCTATATTATTTGTTTAGACCAGATGATCATCTCCATTCAAGTTTGGGAATTGTGGTACAAAACGTGGATAATTTACAGGTGACTTTTGGCAAGCATGGACTTCAGGCCTCTATCTAATTAATTGATTCCTGAAGCACAAACATAGCACATCAACACTGGGGTGTTATGTGATACACAGAGGCCACGGTTCAGAATGGAAACAATAAACCCTTGCCTACAAATCCCCAGCATGCAAACATCCATTCTCAGGTAAGCTATCCTGGAGGTCTTTCAACAAAAAGGACACGAATTGCAGAAGAACCATCAGCCTGAACAGACTTTCGATATTATGGAGCTCTATTAGACCCAATTGTAAGCAGTTGTCCAGGAAGCTTTGAACAGGATGTAAACAGCAAAGCATTTCCCAATTTTAGGGGGCAGTTTACAAAAATTAGTCCTTCATAGCAACTGTGGCATGGATTCTAAAGGGCAGAATATTCCATGGCCTGGTATAAAAGTTGTGTTTATTTAGTTTTTACATTTTTGGAAATGAGGACTTGAGTTTTGCTTTTTTGAAGCACACACAAAACATGATGATTCGATCGTGCAAAGTGCATTTAGGATTAATAGTTTTGGATCTAAGATTTCCCATCAGCAAAATAACATGATATTTCTGAATGTAAAATCCCTTTGAATTAAAAGGAAACAATTCCTGCATAGCATGTGTAGTTTGATATAAATGTGTGCTATTCTCTTGACTGGAAACATCTTTTAAACATCAACTCCCATCAACATGTCAACCCATTAAGTGCTTAAGTAAATGACGTTGAATTAACGAAAGTAAATGAATTAAAGTAAATTAACTAAGTAAATGACATGTAACTGAATTTGAACTTGTTCGTAAAATACAAAAATGCTTTAAGGAAAACAGGTGATCACCCTACTCTATATAAAACTATTTTCAATAATAGCCAACTGAATTTTGTGTACTTGGATCTGAAGAATGACAAATAATGCCTAAATGTTGATTATGTGCATTTAGTGAAATTGATATTACTCTCCAAAAACAAGGTACATCAAAAATTTACAAAAGCACCACATCACCATTTACAAATAATAGTTTTACATTGGAACATCATTAAAAATCTAAAGGGTGTACTGCAAATTTCTAATTTAGGTGAATGTGTATGGCACATTCACATGGCAAACACATTCAAGCTGGCATATTAGCGTTCAGGAATTTTACAGGTTTTTTTTTTTAAAGACTTTCCTGGAAAAACTTTAAAATAACTTTTATATGATAACGACTTACTGAAACATAGTTGGGGAGAAATTATTCTTGAACTTTAAGCTAAATTAGCATTGCTATTTGATTGGAGATGCAGTTACAACCCATGGCACATACAGAATTAACGAACAAAGCTAATTTTCTCTCCTAGTCTAGTTTGTAAAATACATAGTTAACCTTGTTTCAACAATGTTCAAATGTTATATAAAAGGTAACTAGAGGACATTCCGTGCAGAGGTTTAAACTTGATCTATCTATTCATCTTATTTTACAGAAACAATTTCTTAAAGATTAATTAACATAAAGGAACATTAAAAATATTGCGTTTAGATTACTCACCTCTCTAACCTTTTCCCATAAAGTACAGCTGTGATAAAGTGGGTTTAATGTCAACTTCAGCAAACAATTCCGATTGGAGTATAAAGTTTATCTCTCCAGGTGCAGATATTTAAGCATGCAATGAACTGAATTTTAAATGATACTGCATTATAAAAGTTAATGTTTAATGAAACTGATACAGTTGCAGGAACAAAAACAATGAAAGAATAATTTAAAAAGATGAATGTGCTAATGGTTTGTAAACTTGTGGGTCACAAGGGAACATTTGGCTGCAGTTCTTCACAAGCTTCAAAAGTATATTTTAAATCTTAGAGTCAGAGTCACTTGCCTTCTTATTCTCTAAGCTGCTTTCTTTTTGTTGATTAAACAACTGAAAATTTAGAGAAACTTATTGTGTTCAATGTGTTTTGCTCAATTGTTAAAAAAACAAACATTGTACAACATCTGGAATGAGACTAAGGCAGTCAGAGCAAGAATGTAAGTCAGAAAGAATGTATATAAAGTGAGTGAGATAAAGGAAAGCACAGATGTAGACATGATTTTAAAAATTACTCCAATTTTGACTAATTTCAAAATCAGAAACATTGCAGTCATACGGCAGGAAAACAGGCCCTTTAACCCTGCTTTTTCATGCCAACCAAAATACCCCATTTCAGCTAATCCCATTGCCTGTGTTTGACTCAGTTTCCTTTAAACCTTTCCTACCCATGAATGATGTTCTTAAATCAATAGCACAAAAAAAAATTCAAACTGTTGACAATCCCAGAATTTGCCTTTGTTTAGCAGCTACACAGATTGCTCATTTACCCATATCACTTTCATCCAAGAATAAATAGTGAAATAACAGCATAGGGGAATTTAATATTTACTCATCCAACCCTCAAGGAGACTATGACTAATTAGTTACAGAAATGTATTATTCAAATCATACTGGTTTAAGTACAGAGGCTTTATTATTGCAGAATTCCGTTTCATAGGTGAGAAAAGTTTCTGTACAATGCAAAACAAAAATTGTACAACACTGTCTGTAAAAGATGAGGCAAGGAAAGTTATTCATGAGGCATCAGCTCATTATACACCAGGGTGTCAGGCTGATGAAAAGTTGAGTGTGAGATCCCAGGTCCTGGAAGTAAGGTTGATAGTTTTAAGAAAAGTTAGATAAATTAGTAAAACCCCATTATAATCTGCTATAATGTCAGAAGTGTTAATCCTCTGTAATGTTACTAGCTCAGTATTATACAGATGTTTCATTGCAAATGGATACAAAAAGACAATGTATTTTAAATTAGTTCTCTCAATGTAGGTGTGTTAATTTGTGGAAGAACCCCTATTTGCTCTGTATAATCATTTATAGCACATATGCAACAGGTGCGATCTACATACTGATGCAAATGAATCTTCTGCACCATGCTGCAGGCTCACCATTTATTACTAACATCGCACAAACACTGGCTGTGTACTTAACAAGCACATTTGCCCATGTAAATAATTCTCCCATTCAACAACTGTTGCATGTGTAAAAGAATGATACGTAATCGTGAAAATCATTCAGGATATAATCATCCTCAGAAAACATTTTTAAGCTTGTTTGTTTAAACTGGTACGGAGTGCAACACCTCATAGAGACGGCAGCAAGAACGGCATAGTGAGCAAACACATTGATGCCATTTATAAAACCATTCCCTCACTAGGATCCATTATCATCGAGCCAATCTTTTTAGTTACTCCAGTTTGTCTTTGCTAAATCATCAGTCAGTCATTTTTTCACGCAATTGTGTGAATAACCTCTGCTAAATCTGTTAGTCATTGGAAAATCAATCAGCTGCAATGTTTATTCCTGACATACTGCACGCGGAATTCCACCAGTAACTGAGCCAGCACAAAAATATTCCCTGTACTTAATTCGCAGCAAACAAAATTAACTTTACCCCTGATCATGTATTTTAGAGAATTATGAATATTATCATAATGTAGAAAGTCTAACCATCACCCGTCCACTTACCTGTTCATTGGTCAACATTCTTGATCCTTCATCACTTCTCTCATCTAATCTGAAACTTTTCAGCTATAAGGCTAAACTTAAGTTTCATTTTCCCGTCAGGTTGTACACTCTCCCAGAATATCCAGCTATGATCTTCTTAAATGGACAACATGCTCCCAGGTCTGCGAGACCAGCTCTTCATGCTAATCTATATGTACATTATCTTTATCCTAAAACCAGATGTTGGTATTAATGAATCAGTTTTCTATTGTGTAGTATGACGAAGTCTCCTTGTCCATTGTTAAACCAATGTAACCCATCAATGCCAGAAAAATCACCTCACAAAGAGAGGGCCTCTGGAATCAAAGTTGAATTGACAACATAAATTAGGTGGAGGCTTAAAATATTTTATTCAGAAATGGTCTTACACACTCTTCCTCCATAAGAAAAGGTTAATTTATTGATGGCAACCCCATGTCTCTAAGTCACTTCTTGATTGTAATCTTTCTTGACTAACATCAACTCCGTAGGAACCGGTAATCCTGTGGTTTTCTTTCTGTGGTCCCTTCTTCCTGCTCTCGTCAGCTTAGGTTACAGAAACTATGAACCAATAATCAGCCTCTTTAACTTAATCTTTCGAGGAAACTCAAAACTTCCAGATAGTTTACCTCCCCTAATCCTTCCTCCCACACAATTTTAAACCCGAGGTGTATAATCCATACTTTGTTTTTAAATGTACATTTCCTGATTTAAAGGCAAACCAAGCCATCCAATCTTTTACTTGGCCAGCATTTGTTTACGTTAATAAACAAAACTTCAGTTGGATCAGAGGCTTGGTTTCCGGAACCTTGATATGGCTCAGAGCAAAAGTGAGCTTAGAGGTGCAAACAAAAATGTGCCTGGCCCTAAAATTTCCATCATCCACATCTTCCCATTTCTGTGACCTCTTCCAGCCTTGAACTTCCAAAGTTTTTAAAAGTATAGCCTTGTGTACATTATTGTTCGCTCTAAGATCGAGCATGCCTGATTGTTTTCCCAGGATGCATTTAAATATTCTTAGAAGAACTGGAAGTGAAGGTTTCAGTGTGGGACATGAGCAGAAACTGCGAGATATATATATATATTGGGAAAATTCTGGCCAGTAATGAATGACCTTTTAAAGTTTCATTCTGGAACCACAGAAAATGGACATATGAAAGCCAAATGTGGCTGGTTATCCACCTTAATTACACACAAGGTATCAAATGTTAGGAAAATCTTTAAATGAATTATTTTTTATTAAGTTCCTCCCCTCTTCTTTCTTAACACATGTCTTCCAAAAGCATGCCCACATTTTCACACAAAGGATGATGGGTGTATGGAATGAGCTGCCAGAGGAGGTAGTTGAGGCAGGTACTATTGCACTTGTAAGAAACATTTAGATAGGTACATGGATAGGACAGGTGTAAAGGGATATGGGCCAAACAAAGGCAGGTGGGACTCATGTGGATGGGGCAAGTTGGGCCAAAGGGCCCGTTTCCTCGCTCTAAGACTCTATGAAATTTCCATTATCATAAATCATTCAAAACTCACAATCTGAACCTTCATGCCCCTTCATTACCACTCTAATTCCAGAATTTGGCAGAGTGACAAAAAAAAAGTCTAAACTGGAAGAACTGCTGCACAAGTTCACATGTGTGGGAGGACTGGTGACTAATGAGTAACTCTGCCTTTGTTTTAAGCATTGTGCATTAGGAAGTTGATGTTTCCTGGAATACAACCCAATTGTAAGTTATTTAGGTCAAATCACATTACAGATCTTATGTTCAGTGCAGGGCCGGTCAGGGGAAAGTGAAAGCTAAGATAGCGCAAGACTTAAGGAAGAAATTACGACTGAGAAAAGGATGGTACACATTACTGCAACTGTGTCTAATCCTATTGAAGAGGTTGAGGAATGAGAGAACACTCATATTGCTATATGAATATGAAAATGAATAAAGATTCTGCACTTGCTAACATACATGAGAGTAGCAGGAGATGGATGAAGTGTAGCAAGCTGAATTAATTTTATAATGATTCAGCAAAATTCCCCCACTTTTATCCACTATATTGTGGATATAGCCTCCATTAGCCGCAAAGATAAAAGCCGCCATTGATAAAGAATAGAATTGTGTACCAATACCCACTTTCTCAAACTGCCTTGTATTTTTATTGATTTGTGAACCCTTGCCCCCACAATCCTCTGTTCTTGCACCAGTTAGAACAGTATCCTTTCTTCTGTATTGTCTTTCCTCACTTTTCCTATCTGTAAATAGTGTAGTACAGTGCATAGATACATAAAGGAATAACATTTAGTGCAAGGCAAACCCAGCAAAGTCCGGTCAAGGATAGTCCGAACGACATCAGAGGTAGATATTAGTTCAGCACTGCTCTCTGGTTGTGGTAGGATGATTCAGTTGCCTGATAACAGCTGGGAAAAAAACTATCCCTGAATCTGGTGCTGTATGTTTTCACACTTCTATACCTTTTGCCTGATGGGAGAGGGGAGAAAAGGAAATGGCCAGTGTGCGACCAGTCCTTAATGATTATGCTGCTGGCCTTGCTTTGGCAGCGCAAGGTATAAATGGAATCAATAAAAGGTTGGTTTGTGCAATGGCCTGGGCTGTGTCCACAATTTGCTGCAATTTCTTATGGTCCTGGATGGAGCTGTTCCCAAACCAAGCTGTGATGCATCCCTGATAAAATGCTTTCTATGGTGCATCTGAAGAAGGTGAGAGTTGTAGGAGACATGCCAAACTTTCTATGCCTTTGAAGGAAGTAGAGGAGTCGGTGTGCCTTCTTGGTTGCTGCTTCAATATGGGTGGCCCAGGAGAAGTTGTTGATGATATTGATTCCGAGGAATTTGATGTTTTCGACCATCTTAACTTCGGCACCGTCAATGCAAACTGGGGTATGTGTACTGCTTTGCTTCCTGAAGTCGATCACTAACTCCTTTGTCTTGCTGACATTCACTACCTCTTTTGTCTTGCTGATGGTTCCAGCAATGGTTGCTCAACAATGAACTTCCTCCAGCTCAAGAAAGAACCATTCACCACATCTCTGTTGTATTTGCCAACTTTACGCCCATGCTATTATTAGCCCTTTTATGTGTTCTTCAATTTTGCTGATAATTCATTAATATGGCATTTTATCAAAACCTCATTGGTAGTCCATGTATAAGACATTGATTGCATTGAGTTCATCAATTCTCTACATTAATTCACCAAATAATTCCATCAAATTGGTTAAACGCAACTTGCACTGAACAATTCTATGCTCACTTGCATTAATTCGTTCATTTTCTTCAAGGTGACTGACTGAAGATGTGCTTGTAAAAGCTTTCCCACCATAGAAGTCAAATTTATTAGCCTGTAGTTACTGCACTTATACCATACTTCCTTTTCTGAACAAAGAAAGAACACTTTTACTCTCAAGTGCTCCGACACCATCCCTGTATCCAAAGAGATGACTATACATTCAAAGTCCTTGGACAAGACCTTAATAATGCCCTCAGTAACAATATGCAATCCCTTCATGAACTTTACACCTTCACGTAAATCCTTCTATAATTTACATGTCTATGGAATATATTTGGATTTTCAGTAATGTTGGCAGTTAATCTTTTGTCACACATTCTCCTTGCTCCTTCCGTCTTTTTGTATTTGGCTTGGCTTTCACTGTCTTTTTTACACTCGTTATATAGAAGAAAATAATCAAGTGTTTAGCAGAGCTGTGAATTACATGCAGCTAAGTGATGCAAGAACAACTGGCAAGGAACCTGCAGACAGGACTGATCACCTGCCCAGAGGTGAAGGAGCATGGAGACAGGAGAGGCTGCAGTTGCCGGAATCCAGAGCAACAATCTGCTGGAGAAACTCGATGGGTCGAGCAGCATCTGTGGTGGGGGAGAGAATGGTTGAAGCATGATGTTGGGTTTCGACCCGAACGTCAACAATTCCTTTTGCTCCAGATGCTATTCGACCCTGCTTATTTCCTCCAGCTGATTGTTTGGAGCTACTTTGTCTGACTTGGAAGGCAAGTCACTTTCAGTCTCAAAGTTACAAAGAAATATGCACGAGTTAAAGTTACATTTAGTTAAGGCTAAGTAACAGCACTAGAATGCAGAGCAATGGTATCCAACCACAGTATGTTTTAATAATATGATGCCATTTGATTGTTATTGCTTGCAGTTTCTAATATTTTCTTTATATTACTTTATATTATCCTGATTGTGGAATTTACTTCATTTTATAAACTTTTCAGTCAGAGAGTGGTGAAGGTGTGGAATTCTCTGCCTCAGAAGGCAGTGGAGGCCAGTTCGTTGGATGCTTTCAAGAGAGAGCTGGATAGAGCTCTTAAGGATAGCGGAGTGAGGGGGTATGGGGAGAAGGCAGGAACGGGGTACTGATTGAGAGTGATCAGCCATGATCGCATTGAATGGCGGTGCTGGCTTGAAGGGCTGAATGGCCTACTCCTGCACCTATTGTCTATTGTTCAGTAGTTCTGGATTTTGATGCCCAGACTTGACTGGATTTTCCTATCAAGATGTTCCCTCTTGACCTTGTACTGGCTGTCAAATATGCAAGACAACCTCTTGCACTACCATGTACTTTAAAAAAAATTGTGTATGGTACTAATATCTTGCTTTTTTTTCCTTTTGCAGTCTCTGCTTTTTACTATTTACTGCAGAATTTTACATAATTTAAGTATGATTTATTTGGGTGTTTGTCCGAGTCTTTGTGCTTGTGATGCTGCTGCAAGCCAGATTTTCATTGTACCTGTACCTACTTGTGTCTATAGTAAACTCATCTTGAACTAGACTTAATGTGTATGAAAATTCCTCGTCCCACAAAGTAAGGCGAGATAGCCAGTACCTGCAATAGCTCTTAATATCCCCCCACCCCCCCAAAAAAAAATACCTCACTCTCTATGACAGCAGCAACCTCAACTCAATAGCCAGGCAACCAGCCTCTATGGGTCTTGTGGAAGATCCAGGCATGTATTTTGCAAATAACATCCAGCTCGAAGTTAAAAGCCAAGGATGAACTTGCAACTGAACAAATAAAAGCTAAATCAAAAAAGAATATGACAAGCTTTGCACTAAATAAGCCTGAAGCAATTAGGCTGCACAAACCATTAGAAAATCAATGTCTTCTCTCAACAACCCAGGCATGTTCATGTTTCATCAGTATAAGAGTTGATGGAGTCCAAGACTGTTGCTCGGAATTCAGTTAACTAATAACGATCCTGTAAAATGTTTCTACCACATCCAACTGAAATGAAAAAACCTTAGCAATAGATTGCATTAATGCTGATTTATACAACACAATTTAAGGCAATGAATTAACAGTAACACAAAACCCTAATGGTACTTCTTATTAAAACATCAGATGTGCCGGTGGTAATAGTGAGCAAGCTTAATATAGGTAAACATCTTTTACAGGGATCTGTCATGCTCATGAACGTTTGACAGCTTGCACATCTAGCCCTACCATTTGCTTGGGATAGAATTGTAGCGAGTCATCTGAAACTGGTATCAGGAATTAGCAGCCACCTCCAGCATACCAGAAACATTTAATGGCACACTCACAACACTAATCCAAACCAGCTGCTTCTTATTCTATACATATTTTAAATTGACACATTTTGAACTACCCGAATACATAAACTTTATAATGAGAACCTCAATTTTACAATCAACACCTACTTTTTAAACAAACTTACAAAACACTGGAAATGCTTTGAAGATTTTGCTATTTGTGAAGTGTACTTAAAAATACCTTAGAGAAACCACAATATTGAGCATGTGAATTGAACAAAAAAGAATTACAATGGTTAAAGTAATACAAAAAAAGGTAGGCTTTTGAATATCTTAAAATACTTTACAGTTAATGGACTGCAGGCACTACGTTGGAAATGTGGCCAGCAACTTACACGCTGCATGCTCCGAGAAACAGCAAAGTCCCAAAGACTAAGTTATCTACTTTTTCTATGTTAATTGCTGAGAACCTATTGCATCTTTTTACCCCATGCTGAGGAAATAAGTGTACTTATTCCTAGTGAGGTCAAATAAAGTTGAGTAAATTCTACGCCCCCAGACAGTTGTTCAAATATTTTCCGAAACAGATAAAAATATCCGAAATAGAAAGTGCCATTGGGTAACAGCCTGACAGTGATGGAACACTGGTTAAGGCAGGGAAGAGCGGAAAAGGTGGGTGGGGTGTTGTGGATGCTCCTACAGTCACCAGGAAAACATTCAACAACCCCACTGCCATTGAAGAAATCAGTGCCACATTCCCCCTCCATCTGTAAAAGCTCCACACCACGCCAGATATATCTTAGCAATATTTTTGTCGCCCACCAGTGAAAATCAACCGACTAACGGAAAATCTGATCAATGGCTGGATAAGAGCAAACATACCAGGAATTTTGACTCCATCAAACCTTGAAACAAAAAGATGTTACAAAGTTTGGTATTGGCCACACGTTTAAGAGTTTTCTGATTATAGATCTTCCAGCTGTCGTTGGCATATTTTCGGTACACGGCTCAGAGAGAATTTCAAAAGTGCTGGGAAGTTTTTTCTGGTCTCAATGACTCGCTGTGTGGGCGAGGAGGGAGTCAAATGCTTTAATGCTGCAAGGCAAGTGCGAAACCAGCTGCGGTTCTCAGCAACCTTAAATCAGAAATAAAACTCCTTCGCCCTTGCCTGGTACATACTCCACATTGTATAGTCCGAGGGAGAGTCAGAGAATGTGTTATCCTTCACACCCCAATGCACGTATGTACACAATCATCGCCTGACACTCATTTTGCAGCAGGATTACAAGAGAATGTTGCTGGTTCACCATTCACTCCACAGACTTTAGCACAAAATGTTAGGCAGAACTTCCAGTACAGCACCGATGAGCTCTGCACAGCAAGATGATCTATCTTCCAACCCAACGTTAAATCTGAGAGGCTTCCTACTCCCTCTCTCTGTTGCTTGGCAAATCTTACAGTACAACTCACTTGTTGTCTTCAATGTCCTTGCCAATATTTGTCCTTCAGTCAACATTTCTCTAAAACACAATATCTAGTTATTATCATACTGCCATGTGATCTTAGATTGTTGTCTGCAAACTTGCTGCAATGCTTTCCATATAAAAATATCTTTGCTTCAGAATTTCACCACTGGATGTAAAGAGATTTGGACATTCTTTAAGAGCCACCAATGAATGCCATTGTGAAAAATATGCCTTTCTTCCTTCTTATCACATCAATTTAACCTGCTCCTACACTGCCGGTTTACACAGGAGCCATTCCCGCTTGGGACCCATACCTACAACTACCGAGGAATTCTCCAGAAAATCATATTTTGCAGCGCACAAAGCAATCACGATAAAATACTGAATGGCAACAACTCTTACCCAATGACTTCCCACCGTTTCCAGACCTTGAAGCGAGCTTTTTTTTGTTATGCTCAGGGCACGCTAGCAGTTAGCGCTGCTACAGTGCAAGAATCTCCCAAGCCTGGTCGAGCTAGGCGCAAAATCTCTGACTGACAAGTGAGTGACCCCCAAGATCAATGGCAGCTACTGGTGAAACCGAAATCAGGTGGTGCCGACACCACCGACTGCTCTCTGCACTCGTCCACTGCATTCAACGCCCGTATCCACATTCCAACTGCATCAGCAAGAGGTGAAGTTTGGGGACATCTCCACCCACCTCCCTCCCCTTTCGAGAAACAAGAATTATTGAGGAGGAAAATCAAACGGGGGGGTAAGGGGAAACGACGAAACAATACTTCCTGAATCCACACTTTTGCAAACTCATTGCAACCCCTGACAGATCTTATTGTCGACCGAAAACACAACATGAAAAGGAAACCTCCATCCGTGACAGATATGAAAAAGAAATTGTTGCAGCTCGATTGACTACGCAGTTAAACAGCCAACGAAGTGTAAAACGATGGAGGGCGGTCAATTGTTGAAACCAATGGGTTTAAAAAATTAAAAAAAAGACTGGCTGCAAAGTACTCAAAAAAAGAAATAAACAAGGTTTTGGAGTAACTCGAGCAGCATATCTAGAGAACATGGATAAAGCTGGCTAGAGTACTTAAAAAGGCTGGCTACAGAGTACGAACGAAAGCTGGCTAAAGGGTGTGAACGAAAGCTGGCTAGAGTGTGAATGAAAGCTGGCTACAGAGGACTTTAAAAAAGCTAGCTAGAGAGTTTGAAAGAAAACAGGCTGCACAGTATTTAAAAAGACTAGCCACAGAGTACTTTAAAAGCTAGCTACAGAGCATGAGATAAAACTAGCTGTAGAGTTTTTGAAAAGACTGGCTATGAAGTTTTTGAAAAGGCTGGCTATGAAGTTTTTGAAAAGGCTGGCTGCAGAGCATTTAAAAAGCTAGCTACAGAGCATGAAAGAAAACTGGATACATAGTATGAAAGCTGGTGACAAAGCATTTATGAAAGTTGTCTCCAAAGTATTTATGAAGGCTGGCAACTCCATACATACTTTTTTTATTTTTAAAGGTTGGCAACAAAGCACTAAATGACTGGCTGCAGAGTTACGCGACTGATTGGGAATATGTTTTGTAGTAATGTGTACAAGTGTGGTATCTGGGGAAGTCTGGTCTGCCTTGCCCTGCCCTGCTCTCCTCTCTGGAGCCGTACCTGGGCTAGCTCATCGACCGCCGACATCCCCGCCGCGGGACTCTTCATGACCCCGAACATCGCCGCCTGCTCCTCCGAGTTCATGCTCACCGACCTGAGCTGCGTGAAGACGGGCTCGTCGGCACCCTGGCTGCCCGGCAAGACCCTGCTGGTCATTGGGGTCCGCGGGGCGGTGGGGGACTTCCACACATCAATTGGACACCTCTGTCCGGGCGAGGGAGCAGCATCTGTCGCAGCCTCAGCCACAGCTCCCGCTCTCAGTGGCCCCGGGGAGAGGCGAGCGTCTAAAACATTCCCGCACTTTGCTATCTCCACCTCCCTCCCGCTGCCGGGCTGCCTTTGACTGGCACCCGGCCTCTCCAATTCAGAGGCTTCCTCTTCCCGACTGATGGGCCAGACGTCTAATCAACGCGGGGCGGGGGAGGACCCAAGGGCGAGCTCTGCTAATCCACCCAGCACCAAATCTTATTATTGACAAGATGACACCCAAACTCCATTCAACCCACAGCTCGTCTAACCTGGTGCGCAGATTGCCCGCCCTCTCGGCTCTTTGAAAAGTTCTTGTGATACAATTGTTGTTGTGCATTGCGAAAGACTTGCAATTCTACAGAAACCTTCCTCGTCCCTCACCACCTCATGGGTTGTTGTCCATGTACACAGAACAACGCAGGCACACTTCCTTTCCCAACAACTTACCACAGGTGTGTAGGAAGGAACTGCAGATGCTGGTTTACGCCAAAGGTAGACACACCAACCTGACCGTGGGAGAAGACATTGTGGCCTTCCATCACAGTGAGGAGAGGAGACTCACTGTGATGGATGTTTCTTTTTTTTTGTGTGTTGGTTGGGGTTGTGTAATTTGCCTATTTTAATGCTTTTATTGTGTAATTTACCTATTTTAATGCTTTTATTGCTGGACTGTGGGTGACTGAATTTCGTCCAAAAAACTTGTTTTTTGGATAACAAATAAAGATATCTTGAATCTTGAAGACACTAAAGGCAGCATCTCTGGAGAAAAGGAATACTTGACGTTTCGGGTTGAGACCCTTCTTCAGGCTGAGAGGTAGGGGAGAGGGAAACGAGAGATATCAAAAGGTACAGAGAACAAATGAATGAAAGGTATGCAAAAGGACCAATCAAGATTCAAGATAGCTTTATTTGTCATCCAATATTGGACGAAATTCAGTCACCCACAGTCCAACAATAAAAGCATTAAATAGGCACTAAAATTACACAACCCCAAAAACACAGTCCAACAATAAAAACATTAAATAGGCATTAAAATTACACAACCCCAAAAACAAGCAATGAATGCAGTGACTTGTGGGGTGCCGCAAGGCTCGGTGCTTGGACCCCAGTTATTTACAATACATATTAATGACTTAGACGAGGGAATTAAATACAACATCTCCAAGTTTGCGGATGACACAAAGCTGGGTGGCAGTGTGAGCTGCGAGGAGGATACTATGAGGCTGCAGTGTGACTTGGATAGGTTGGGTGAGTGGGCAGATACATGGCAGATGCAGCATAATGTGGATAAATGTGAGGTTATCCACTTTGGTGGCAAGAACAAGAAGGCAGATTATTATCTGAATGGTGTAGGAAAGAATTGCAGATGCTGGTTTAAATCCAAGGTAGACACAAAATGCTGGAGTAACTCAGCGGGACAGGCAGCATCTCTGAATGGTGTCAGATTAGGAAAGGGGGAGGTGCAACGAGACCTGGGTGTGCTTGTACATCAGTGACTGAAAGTAAGCATGCAGGTACAGCAGCCAGTGAAGAAAGCTAATGGTATGTTGCCTTCACTGCGAGAGAATTTGAGTATAGGAGCAAGGAGGTCCTACTGCCATTGTGAGACCGCACGTGGAGTATTGTGTGCAATTTTGGTCTCCTAATTTGAGGAAGGACATTATTGCTATTGAGGGAGTGTAGCGCAGGTTCACCAGATTAATTCCTGGGATGGCGGGACTGACATATAATAATAATAATAATAATACATTTTATTTATATAGCGCTTTTCATATACTCAAAGACGCTTTACAGAGATTTTGAGAACATAGGGAAATTAATAAATAGATAAATAAGTAAATAAATAAATGAACAGAGAAAGGAGACAGTAGGTGAGGTGACCTTCAGTGGTTGAAGGCAGTGCTGAACAGGTGAGACTTCAGCGATGTTTTGAATGTGGTGAGTGTGGGGGAAAGAATGGGCCAACTGGGCTTGTATTCACTGAAATTTAGAAGGATGAATGGGGAACTTATAGAAACATAAAATCTTTAAAGGATTGGACAGGCTAGATGCAGGAAAAATGTTCCCGATGTTGGGGAAGTCCAGAACCAGGGGTCACAATTTAAGAATAAGGGGTAGGCCATTTAGGACTGAGATGAGGAAAAGCATCTTCACCCAGAGAGTTGTGAATCTGTGGAATTCTCTGCCACAGAAGGTAGTAGAGGCCAATTCACTGGATGTTTTCAAGCGAGAGTTAGATTTGGCTCTTAGGGCTAAAGGAATCAAGGAATATGGGGAAAAAGCAGGAATGATGTACTGATTTTAGATGATCAGCCATGATCATATTGAATGGTGGTGCTGGCTCGAAGGGCCGAATGGCACCTATTTTTCTATGTTTCTAATGATGATCAAGGAAAGGTGGAGCTCACAATGGTTTATTGCTGGCTGTGGAGAAGGCGATAACGAGTAATACAAACAGTGAAACTAATCAGGACAACAGTGAAATTAGTGCGATGACTTGGCTGGGGGAGGGACAGAGAGAGAATGAATACATAGGATTGGGTTTAGAGAGGTACAGTGAAAAGCTTTGTTTTGAATGCTATCCAATCAGATCAGATAACGCTATATATAAATAAATCAAGTCAAACTCAAGTACAATGAAGGTACAATGCAGAATTTAGTTCTGAACATTAGTTCCATAGAGAATGGGATAAAGGTGAATCAGACAGTATCACAGTTTATGCAAGGACTGTTCAGATGCCAGATTAAAGAGGGGAAGAAGCTGTTCGTGAGTCCAGTGGTTTGCACTTTCAAGCATCTGTACCTTCTGTTCATCAGGAGCAGAGAGAAGAAGGAATGACCATAATGGGACAAGTCTTTGATTATACTGACTGCTTTTTGGAGGCAATCTGAAGTGGAGATGGAGCTTGAAGATTTTGAAGGCACATTATCACAATGGCTTCAGTGGTCCCTAAAAATGTGCAAAGTTCTATACATCCAGTGATGAACTTCCGAAGGAACTTGAAGCTCTCAATCATTCCCACTTTGGAATGTGTACATTCTCTTTATGTACACAATCTTGCCCCACACATCTCCTTTAAACATTCCCTTCCTATCTTATACCCTGTAGTACTTGACATTTCAATTCTGGGGGGGGAAATGACTTTCTACCCTATCTAAGCCGCTCATAATTTTATATACTTCTCTATCAGATCGTTCCTCAGTCTCTAACATTCCAAATAAATAATATCTAATTGTCCAAGCATGCACTTACTGCTGTCTTCCTAGATGGTCCTTTCAGATTGAGAAGATAACTTGGTTCCATTCTGTTTTTTCAAGGGGGCTAATGAGGCCAATGTTGGAACTAGACTCTCCCACATATTGGGTAGGAATTGCCTGCGGATGGGTTGAGTGTGAATCGGCTCTACCCAGGGCCGATTTTACAGCATTATGGGCCCCCGGGCAAAGCAGTGTACTGGGGCCCCTACCGTTACTCTCCCCCACCCCCCTTTCCCTACCAGCCCCCCCCCCTGTCGTGCCGGCGAAAAGCACTTACCGAAAAGCACTTACAGATCGCTGTAAGAAGAACTTAGGGGCCGAAAATGTTGCGAAAAAAGCACTTATTCAACCTACATTTTTAAAGTAGTATTTATTTATTGCAAGTCACTTAACATACACAGATCAGCATGGGGCCCCTATGCTCGTGGGCCCCCGGGCAAGTGCCCATCAGGCTAATGCATTAAGACGGCCCTGGCTCTACCATTTACACAGAGATTTTACGGTCTTTGAATGTGTGGACTCAAAGTCTTGATGCTATCCTGAATGTACCTTCTCTGCATTGAGATGTCATTGGTCAGAGATATCAGGTGTCAGTGGGAATACTGCATTTTTTCAAGAATTTTTTTGGCCAAATTTGAATACTTTCTGGAAACACACGGAACTGCAGATGCTTCAATCTTGCATAAAACACAAAGTGCTGGAGTAATTCAATTGATCCCGAAGTGTCTGTGGAAGGAATGGATAGGCAATGTTTCAGATCACAAAATGTTGCCTATCGATTTCTTCTAGAAACGTTGCCTAACCCCCTGAGGTAGTCCAGTATTTCGGTTTTTACTTTTGAACACTGTCTTCTGTTTATTCCACCCTCCCCCCACCCCCTTCCCCCCACCGAGTTACATTTTACTTTTGAAAAATTGCTTCTGTTTTTACTTCCAATGATAGAGCTCAGAATACGGTGTTTAGGATTCTGGTGCCAGGTATGCTTAGAAATTGCTAATTAATTCAATGTGGGTGTCACTGTCTCTTAAACATTTATCTAAAAGCAAAGTGCAGCAGATACTAAACATCCGGAATACAAACAGAAAATGCTGGATCTGCTCAGTTGGTTACACAACAACTGTGGAGAGTAAAATGTCATTACCAGATTAGTTAATGCCTTTTCATCAGAACTGAGAAATGTTAGAATTGAAACACTGTCCCAGACTTTCACTTTTGTGTTCTATACTTTTCCCCTTCCCCTTCCTCCGAAAGGCTATAATTACAAAATATTAACCAGTTTCACAGATCCTAGCAGACCTGGTGGGTATGTTAAGAATACCCACCAATTTGAAAAGTCCGGGAGCAGAGCAAGGACGCCCGTTGGCTGAGCAGTAAAGTAAGTGCTAATCACAGTTGAACAGGCAGTTTAAAAAGAGCGCCAAAAGGAAGCTAGTAGTCAATTTGAAAAGTCCGGGAGCAGAGCAAGGACGCCCGTTGGCTGAGCAGTAAAGTAAGTGCTAATCACAGTTGAACAGGCAGTTTAAAAAGAGCGCCAAAAGGAAGCTAGTAGTCAATTTGAAAAGTCCGGGAGCAGAGCAAGGACGCCCGTTGGCTGAGAAGAAAAGTAAGTGCTAGTTTAAGTGCCCAGTGAGAAAAGTGCGAGTCTTTGGCTGCGAGTCTTTGGCGAGAAGGCTGAGGTGAGGAGGATACAATTGTTTTAAGCCAGAGCTGGTTATAGGCACAAGGGGATGGCGGAAAAGTTGGTGCGGTGTGTTTCCTGCAGGATGTGGGAAGACAGGGACGTCGCTGGAGCTTCTGGGAGCTACACCTGCAAGAACTGTGTCCAGGTGCAGCTCCTGAAGGGACGTGTGGTGGAGTTGGAGAGGCAGTTGGATGACCTCAGGGCCATCCGGGAATGCGAGAGTTTCCTCGACAGGACCTATTGTGAGGCTGTCACGCCAAGGGTCCAGGTCGAGCGAAGGTGGGAGACTGTTTCCGGGGGGAGTGGACGTGGACGTGGACTACAGGAGACCCCAGTGGCTGTGCCTATTGCAAATAGGTATACCGTCTTGGGAACTGTCGGGGCAGAAGACGTTTCCAGTCCGAGTGGCGGACCTGTTGGCAAGGATACTCGACAGGGGAGACCGAAGTCTGGAAGAGCCGTAGTGGTCGGTGACTCCATAGTCCGAGGGACGGACAGAAGATTCTGTGGCAGCAGGAGGGACTTGAGGATGGTCTGTTGCCTCCCTGGTGCCAGGGTTCAACACATCACAGACCGGCTTCAGAAAATCCTAGCGAGGGAAGGCGATCAACCAGAGGTCGTTGTGCACGTGGGCACGAATGACGTCGGGCGGAAGAGGAAGGAGGTGCTACAGCGGGAGTTTAGAGAGTTGGGAAAAACGCTGAGAAGTAGGACGTCGAAGGTAGTTATCTCTGGACTGCTACCGGTACCTCGTGCTGGTGAGGCCAGGAACAGAGAGATAGAGGGTATGAATTTATGGCTGAGGGACTGGTGCAGAGAGCAGGGATTTAGATTTCTGGACCACTGGGATCTCTTCTGGACTAGGGGTGACTTGTACAAAAGGGACGGGTTGCATCTTAACAGCAGGGGGACAAACATTCTGGCAGGCAGGTTTGCTAGTGTGACACCTGTGGCTTTAAACTAAGTAGTGGGGGGGAGGGGTTAACAAATTGTGAATATGAAGATGAGGTAAAAGGGAATACAGGAGATATTGCAAAAGACTCTTGGAAGAATGGGAACAGAAGTTCTAGAGCGGAAAAGAAATTAAGGGCAGGGCCAATTGTGAACAATGTGAGAGGGGAGGTAAATACAGAAGTTAAAGTGTTGTACTTAAATGCGCGTAGTATAAAAAATAAAGTGGATGAGCTTGAGGCTCAGTTAGTCATGGGCAAGTATGATGTTGTAGGGATCACTGAGACATGGCTACAAGAGGACCAGGGCTGGGAACTGAATATTCAGGGGTACACAACGTATAGAAAAGACAGACAGGTGGGCAGAGGGGGCGGGGTTGCTCTGATGGTAAGGAATGATATTCATTCCCTTGCAAGGGGTGACATAGAATCAGGAGATGTTGAATCAGTATGGATAGAAATGAGAAATTGTAAGGGTAAAAAGACCCTAATGGGAGTTATCTATAGGCCCCCAAACAGTAGCCTCGACATAGGGTGCAAGTTGAATCAGGAGATAAAATTGGCGTGTCAAAAATGTAATGCTACGGTGGTTATGGGAGATTTCAACATGCAGGTAGACTGGGAAAATCAGGTTGGAAATGGACCCCAGGAAAGAGAGTTTGTAGAGTGCCTTCGAGATGGATTCTTAGAACAGCTTGTACTGGAGCCTACCAGGGAGAAGGCAATTCTGGATTTAGTGTTGTGTAATGATCCTGATCTGATAAGGGGACTAGAAGTAAAAGAGCCATTAGGAGGCAGTGATCACAACATGATAAGTTTTACTCTGCAAATGGAAAGGCAGAAGGGAAAATCGGAAGTGTCGGTATTACAGTATAGCAAAGGGGATTACAGAGGCATGAGGCAGGAGCTGGCCAAAATTGACTGGAAGGAGGCCCTAGCAGGGAAGACGGTAGAACAGCAATGGCAGGTATTCCTGGGAATAATGCAGAGGTTGCAGGATCAATTTATTCCAAAGAGGTGGAAAGACTCTAAGGGGAGTAAGAGCACCTGTGGCTGACAAGGGAAGTCAGGGACAGCATAAAAATTAAGGAGAGGAAGTATAACATAGCAAAGAAGAGTGGGAAGACAGAGGATTGGGACTCTTTTAAAGAGCAACAAAAGTTAACTAAAAAGGCAATACGGGGAGAAAAGATGAGGTACGAGGGTAAACTAGCCAATAATATAAAGGAGGATAGCAAAAGTTTTTTTAGGTACGTGAAGAGGAAAAAAATAGTCAAGGCAAATGTGGGTCCCTTGAAGACAGAAGCAGGGGAATTTATTATGGGGAACAAAGAAATGGCAGACGAGTTAAACCGTTACTTTGGATCTGTCTTCACTGAGGAAGATACACACAATCTCCCAAATGTTCTAGGGGCCGGAGAACCTAGGGTGATGGAGGAACTGAAGGAAATCCACATTAGGCAGGAAATGGTTTTGGGTAGACTGATGGGACTGAAGGCTGATAAATCCCCAGGGCCTGATGGTCTGCATCCCAGAGTACTTAAGGAGGTGGCTCTAGAAATAGTGGAAGCATTGGAGATCATTTTTCAATGTTCTATAGATTCAGGATCAGTTCCTGTGGATTGGAGAATAGCAAATGTTATCCCACTTTTTAAGAAAGGAGGGAGAGAGAAAACGGGTAATTATAGACCAGTTAGTCTGACATCAGTGGTGGGGAAGATGCTGGAGTCAATTATAAAAGACGAAATTGCTGAGCATTTGGATAGCAGTAACGGGATCATTCCGAGTCAGCATGGATTTACGAAGGGGAAATCATGCTTGACAAATTTACTGGAATTTTTTGAGGATGTAACTAGGAAAATTGACAAGGGAGAGTCAGTGGATGTGGTGTACCTCGACTTTCAGAAAGCCTTCGACAAGGTCCCACATAGGAGATTAGTGGGCAAAATTAGGGCACATGGTATTGGGAGTAGGGTACTGAAATGGGTCCCTTTCGGAATGGCAGGCAGTGACCAGTGGGGTACCGCAAGGTTCGGTGCTGGGACCCCAGCTATTTACGATATACATTAATGACTTAGACGAAGGGATTAAAAGTACCATTAGCAAATTTGCAGATGATACTAAGTTGGGGGGTAGTGTGAATTGTGAGGAAGATGCAATAAGGCTGCAGGGTGACTTGGACAGGTTGTGTGAGTGGGCGGATACATGGCAGATGCAGTTTAATGTAGATAAGTGTGAGGTTATTCACTTTGGAAGTAAGAATAGAAAGGCAGATTATTATCTGAATGGTGTCAAGTTAGGAGGAGGGGGGGTTCAACGAGATCTGGGTGTCCTAGTGCATCAGTCAATGAAAGGAAGCATGCAGGTTCAGCAGGCAGTGAAGAAAGCCAATGGAATGTTGGCCTTCGTAACAAGAGGAGTTGAGTATAGGAGCAAAGAGGTCCTTCTACAGTTGTACCGGGCCCTGGTGAGACCGCACCTGGAGTACTGTGTGCAGTTTTGGTCCCCAAATTTGAGGAAGGATATTCTTACTATGGAGGGCGTGCAGCGTAGGTTCACTAGGTTAATTCCCGGAATGGCGGGACTGTCGTATGTTGAAAGGCTGGAGCGATTGGGCTTGTATACACTGGAATTTAGAAGGATGAGGGGGGATCTTATTGAAACATATAAGATAATTAGGGGATTGGACACATTAGAGGCAGATAACATGTTCCCAATGTTGGTGGAGTCCAGAACAAGGGGCCACAGTTTGAGAATAAGGGGTAGGCCATTTAGAACGGAGATGAGGAAGAACTTTTTCAGTCAGAGGGTGGTGAAGGTGTGGAATTCTCTGCCTCAGAAGGCAGTGGAGGCCAGTTCGTTGGATGCTTTCAAGAGAGAGCTGGATAGAGCTCTTAAGGATAGCGGAGTGAGGGGGTATGGGGAGAAGGCAGGAACGGGGTACTGATTGAGAGTGATCAGCCATGATCGCATTGAATGGCGGTGCTGGCTTGAAGGGCTGAATGGCCTACTCCTGCACCTATGGTCTATTGTCTATTGTCTATTTAATTCTGTGGAATTCTCTGCCACAGAAGGTAGTGGAGGCCAATTCACTGGATGTTTTCAAGGGAGAGTTAGATTTGGCTCTTAGGGCTAAAGGAATCGAGGAATATGGGGAAAAAGCAGGAATGATGTACTGATTTTAGATGATCAGCCATGATCATATTGAATGGTGGTGCTGGCTCGAAGGGCCGAATGGCACCTATTTTTCTATGTTTCTAATGATGATCAAGGAAAGGTGGAGCTCACAATGGTTTATTGCTGGCTGTGGAGAAGGCGATAACGAGTAATACAAACAGTGAAACTAATCAGGACAACAGTGAAACTAGTGCGATGACTTGGCTGGGGGAGGGACAGTGAGAGAATGAATACATAGGATTGGGTTTAGAGAGGTACAGTGAAAAGCTTTGTTTTGAATGCTATCCAATCAGATCAGATAACGCTATATATAAATAAATCAAGTCAAACTCAAGTACAATGAAGGTACAATGCAGAATTTAGTTCTGAACATTAGTTCCATAGAGAATGGGATAAAGATGAATCAGACAGTATCACAGCTTATGCAAGGACTGTTCAGATGCCAGATTAAAGAGGGGAAGAAGCTGTTCGTGAGTCCAGTGGTTTGCACTTTCAAGCATCTGTACCTTCTGTTCATCAGGAGCAGAGAGAAGAAGGAATGACCATAATGGGACAAGTCTTTGATTATACTGACTGCTTTTTGGAGGCAATCTGAAGTGGAGATGGAGCTTGAAGATTTTGAAGGCACATTATCACAATGGCTTCAGTGGTCCCTAAAAATGTGCAAAGTTCTATACATCCAGTGATGAACTTCCGAAGGAACTTGAAGCTCTCAATCATTCCCACTTTGGAATGTGTACATTCTCTTTATGTACACAATCTTGCCCCACACATCTCCTTTAAACATTCCCTTCCTATCTTATACCCTGTAGTACTTGACATTTCAATTCTGGGGGGGAAATGACTTTCTACCCTATCTAAGCCGCTCATAATTTTATATACTTCTCTATCAGATCGTTCCTCAGTCTCTAACATTCCAAATAAATAATATCTAATTGTCCAAGCATGCACTTACTGCTGTCTTCCTAGATGGTCCTTTCAGATTGAGAAGATAACTTGGTTCCATTCAATTTTTTCAAGGGGGCTAATGAGGCCAATGTTGGAACTAGACTCTCCCAAATATTGGGTAGGAATTGCCTGCGGATGGGTTGAGTGTGAGGTGGCTCTACCCAGGGCCGTTTTTACACAAAATGTTGCCTATCGATTTCTTCTAGAGACGTTGCCTAACCCCCTGAGGTAGTCCAGTATTTCGGTTTTTACTTTTGAACACTGTCTTCTGTTTATTCCACCCTCCCCCCACCCCCTTCCCCCCCACCGAGTTACATTTTACTTTTGAAAAATTGCTTCTGTTTTTACTTCCAATGGTAGAGCTCAGAATACGGTGTTTAGGATTCTGGTGCCAGGTATGCTTAGAAATTGCTAATTAATTCAATGTGGGTGTCACTGTCTCTTAAACATTTATCTAAAAGCAAAGTGCAGCAGATACTAAACATCCAGAATACAAACAGAAAATGCTGGATCTGCTCAGTAGGTTACACAACAACTGTGGAGAGTGAAATGTCATTACCAGATTAGTTAATGCCTTTTCATCAGAACTGAGAAATGTTAGAATTGAAACACTGTCCCAGACTTTCACTTTTGTGTTCTATACTTTTCCCTTCCCCTTCCTCCGAAAGGCTTTAATTACATAATATTAACCATTTTCACAGATCCTAGCAGACCTGGTGGGTATGTTAAGAATATTTAATTCTTGCTTCAGTACTTTGGAAGAAATCTTGCACAGATTTGGAGACTATCTCCTAGATTTTATTTCAGAAGAAGAAATCCGAGTTAAATGTGCTGTGAATCTGTTTAGAAAGGCAAGTTGCTTGCCTTACAGAGCATAATTGCACATCATTCGTGCTGAGGTATTGTCTGAGATGATCTTACTATTTGCAAATAATTTTTTTTTTCTTATATCATTAAAGAGAATAGGACACCTTGCATTATGCTTTTTTCCCCCAAATTGTTATGCTTATCAAGTCTTGGAAACCAATCACTATTTCCAACAACAACTCTAAGGAAATACTCAGCAGGATTAAGTTTTGGTTGGTACTAGACCAAGTGGACCCGCTGGACCCAAACCTCTCCTGCATTGGTGCAGCATCCTCTCCTCCCCTCCCCTCTCCCCCTCTCCTCTCCCCCTCTCCTCCTTCCCCCCTTCCCCTCCCCCTCCCCTCCCCCTCTCCTCCCCCTCCTTCCCCCCTCCCTCCCCTCTCCTTCCCCTCCCCCTCCCCTCCCCCCTCCCTCCCCTCCCCCCTCCCTCCCCTCCCCCCTCACTCCCCTTCCCCCTCCCCCTTCCCCTCCCACCTCCCCCCACTCCATCCCCTTCAGCCCCCCTTATCCTTTTTGGCTGTAGTTTAGGAACAAACAAACAAACAAGAATTTTAGTATATAGATTATTATCATTCAGTCGCTTATTGGGCTGGTGAATATAATTACATTCCACATTCCCAGTTGTTTTTTTCATGAAAGCAGACAGAACTATGAAACCTACGGTTAATGTATTTTTTTTTAAATCCATAAAAAATCCGTGGAATTGCTCCAAAATAGAACAGATAGATATTTCTATTCTGATTACATTTATGCTGTAAATTTTTACGGCAGATTCACATGCATTGAATTACTTTGAAGTACAGTGATTCAGAGGAGCAAATGCAGCAGTTATTTGAGAATCACAAGCTCTGAAAAATAATAATAATTTAAATAGTCAGCTAGCGCGTTTTTGACGGAATCTTTCAGGTTCATATAAATTGTCAGAACAAACAGATGAAGCTTTCATTTAACATCCCATCTGAAGAGTGGTTCAACCTACCTGGCAAAACAGAATAGACATCCATGTGATGTTGTACTGTAACCCTATTACATTACTCTTTATTGCTGTGAAAAACCAGCTCAGTTACTTAAAGTGAGATACACATCTTTTATTTTGGCTCAGAGGCATGACTTACTGACAATTTTAAAATAAAGGAATATTGTACACCAAAAATAAAACTATCACACACCCACAAAAAAGAAAGGTTATTCAATTCCAAACATGGAACATTGAATTTCCCCTCAAAATTGCAAGTTATTTCCCCCTTATTTTGCACAAAAATTAATACTTTTTCTTCACAGGCATCGTTTAAATACAGACCATTTCAAAATTATCGTTACTGTAAATGCAGAAGAAGAAGTAAGAGTAGGAAACACCAAATGTTTCTAAACTAATTTCCGCAATTGTATCAGATGTAAACATGATACAGAAAAAAATCTGACAATATTTCTTCACAGTGAAGTCTGTTTGAAGACCATAGAATTCCAGTAAACCAATGCTAAACCTTTCGGAAATGTGCCACATTAGGACTACACAGCAAAAATAATTTGGGATAATAGATCATTTTATATACTTTTTGTCCAATGCAGCAGATCCATTATAGCATTTTGTAGCTCTTTCATACAATTAACAGTCAGTATTACAGCGTTATGGATTAATTGTGCTAATTTCTCAAATGCATAGTTGTAATGGTTTCTAATAGCTCAACCTTTAAATGGGTTTTCCTACATTAAATTATATAGGAAAACCTATTGAATTTTTTGAGGAAAATTAACTTCATGCTTGTTACAGGCATTCAAGATTGTATGTACAGATATGTGCCTGCCATGACCCAAGGGCATGTGTGCAATAGGTGTTGCAACCATTGCAATTTGAGGATAAGCAGACTGTAAGTCTGCAAATATTCATGACTACGCTAAAATACAATGTGGTGAACTGCAGCAAATGATTTCTTTACGAAAATTGGATGAGTATTTTTTAAATTTGTAAGTAATTAAAACCATAATCCAAAAGTGAAAACAAGTTGCTTCTATTTATGATTATTTGTTATAATTATGCCTCTGCTTTTGCATAATGATGTGTTCACAAAGTAAATATTATTCTTCAAGTGGATGGCAGAATAGGCAGCAGTTAAATTACTGGAATAATAATTAAGTTAATGATTTAAAAACTTGAGTTCAAATTCCAAGTTGGCACTTGGCGAATTTAGATTCAGATTAGTTTAAAAAAAACATGGAATAAAAATCATATTGATTTTGCGGCGATTAAACTATTGGATTATTGCAAAAACAATATGGCTCACTAAAGTTTCTGATGGAAGGAAGTCCATTGCTGAGCTGCACGTGATTCAGACCCACGGAGTAGTGGCTCTTATTGTCCTTGAAGTTGCTCAAGGAGATATAAAGGTTATTTATATTAGATAATAAATGGTGACTTCATCAACAACAACTATTTGCTGCAGGAGTATCGAAAAAAAAATGATGTATGAAGGCAATGGTCTGTTCCTCTATCATTCCTCTTTACTCCATGCTACAAATTTTGGAGGGAGGAGTTCCACTTACTGATACTAAATGCAGTTAACAAAAAATTGTCAAAAAATACATATTTTCCTTCATTTAGAGTCAGGAGTTTGTCAAAACCATTTTCATATCTGGTAGCAACATCAAAGTGTCCTTAATTTCAGACTCCCATGCTTTGAAATATTAGCTTATAAATCATTAACCAAACAAGCCAGCACAATTTTGGTCATGTGCTTAATCTGCAGGATAATTCTAAATCATAAATTGTCCAATGAAGTAGTTTACAAATCAGTTGTTTAAACTACCAGGCACCATAAGCTATTAAAAACTCATTTCTCATGAGGGGAAAAAAACTGTTGGAAAAAAAGGAACACTACTTATATAGTGCATGAACAAAATTCATGAAGTACTTCAGAACCAATGATGTACTTTAAAGTGTGATTATTGCAGTAATGTAGAACGTGTTGAAGTGAATTTTACACAGTAAGTTCCCACCAACAGTAGTGTGATATATAATCAGACATTCGTTTTTTTGGAAGAGAATGGGATTTTGGGCTAATACTTGAAAGTTAAATATCAACAGAGGGAAAGGATGTACCAGGGCATCTGGCAGAGTGCAGCCTAGTCTGCTTAAACCTCACCTGCAAAGTGACACTCTCCAGTGAAAATATCCACCAAGATTTGTGATTAACTGTGAGGAGTGAGTTTAGAAGTCACAACCATCCTTCACAAAGTCAAGGTACCTATCCATTGAGCCACAGTCAAAATAGTCTTGTCAAATTTCACGTTACATATTCATAGATGTGGTGCAGTGATAAAGCTATTGCGTCAGAGAGCCAAGTTTGATCCTGGTTATGGAGGTTGTACGTTCTCCCTGTGATTGCGTGAGCTTTCTCCGAGTGCTCTGGTTTCCCTCTATATTCCAAAAACGTGTAGGTTTGTAGTTTAATTGGCTTCTGTAAATTGCACCTAGTGTGCAGGATGCAGAAATGGGATAACATAGAACTGGTGCAGGGGTGATCGATATTCAGCATGGACTTGGTGGTCCGAAGGGCCATTTTCCACGCTGCATCTCTAAACTAAAAAAAGAATCAGACAAGTTCAGTTTCTATTGCTTGGTTTTCTATTGGCTTCTTGTGATCTTGGCAAGAACTACCACATACTATTTTCAATGAACAAACAGTTCCATCTCTCATACACTCGAGATGACAAGTTTGGGTTGTAATGAAGCACAGTGGTTCAAATGAATAATTGCTTGCACAAAAGTTGACTCAGCACAGAAACTTCCTGATGACAGTCATGTTGTGAGTGGAATACATATTGGGAAACCCAATATTTTCTTGTAGAAAATGAGAGAAAGGTGAAGAAATGTATCAAGCTATTCTGCTCCTCCACAATCATAGACATCAAGTTAAAACCGCAGCAGGTGAAAGGAACCAGCTGACAACCCTCTCTCATTCAGGAAACATCATTAAATTGAAACAAATTGCAGAAAAGTTACAAAGCACAAATGTCTATTTCATAAAGAGATCAAGTGGAGTATTATCTGTGGGGTTTCTAACATTTCCCAAAGCATATAATGTTTTTGGCAGCCCTTTCAGGGTTTCATTGACCATGTTACAACCAACAAAGTATGTCTTGAACAATGGATGCAGTTGTAATGTCAGACAGGTTGCAGTCAGTTTGTTTGCAGCAAATTCCCACAATAAGATGACCATCTAGAAAATCATGGGCAAACAGTAGCTCTGAATGTGCAGCATAGTAGTAGCTATGGCTGAACAGTAGACCAACATTGATGGGGAAGTAGGACATGCAACGTCTACTGAAGACCATATGGAATGTAGTAAAGTGGGGATGACTGGAGGCAAATCTGTTTTAGAAATGTTGGCTGAAGGCTAGATGTTGGGCAGGGAGTGTAGAACATAATGGGTGAGTTAATTAATTAGCAACATAAGATCTGGACCATTGAACCAATGACATGTTCAAATCCATTTGATTCACAAATGTGTTTCTCATGTAGTATGGTTCATAAGTGACTCCACCAGTCAGAAGTGACTGGTTCATAAGAAGCCTCATCAGTTCAGGGGCAATAATGGATAGGCAACAAATATGAAAATTGCCAATAATATCCATATCCTACAGACAAATAAATGACAAAAGGTACCAAGCACTGGTCACTTGCCATCTTCCTCAAAATAGTGCCATAGACTCTTCAGTGACCCCTTAATGGAATAGATTCTGTTCAATCAAACTACACTTTTCAAAATGCCCCTTAATTCTGACCGTGATTATTATTTTCAGATTTTTTTTTCATAATATGATACGATAAAAATTTATTTATCCCAGGAGGGAAATTGGTCTGCCAACAGTCATAAAACACAACAAAATACATGAAACATGAAATTAAAGTGACGAGTGGAAGTCCAGGATTGGGGATGTGCAAAGATTTGGGGAGGGGGGGAAGGGGAGTCAGTCTACCCCACGATAGAACGGGGAGGAGTTGTACAGTTTGATAGCCACAGGGAAAAAAGGATCTCTTGTGGCATTCTGTGCTGCATCTTGGTGGCACCAGTCTGTTGCTGAAGGTGCTCCTCAGGTTGACCAGTGTGTCACGGAGAGGGTGAGCTATATTGTCCAGGATGCTCTGCAGTTTGAGGAGCATACTCCCCTCCAAGGCAACCTCCAGTGAATCCAACTCCAACCTCTGGACGGGCCCAGCCTTCCTGATGAGCTTGTTAATTCTGTTGGCATCTGCGGCCTTCGCCCTGCTACCCCAGCACACGACAACGAAGAAGAAGGCACTGGCCACCACCGATTGATAGAACATCTGCAGCATCTTACTGCAGATGTTGAAAGAGTGGAGCCTCCTCAGAAAGTACAGGTGGCTCTGTCCCTTCTTATACAGTGCCTCAGCATTCCTGGACCAGTGCACTTTACTGTCCAGGTAAACTCCAAGGCATTTGTACTCCTTGGTAAACTTCACATCCACACTTTGATGGAGACAGGGAACAGGGGTGTTCCTCTCCTCCTAAAGTCTACCACCACGAGCAAAGAGTAAATTTACTGACCTGGTTTTGCTGGATTAATCTCAACTCACTTTATTTCAACAATGGTATGAAATTTGTAATTGCCCCTTCCTCAATCACCACCCCAAATTCTACAGATGTTCCCTCAGTCAGCTGAGATGTATTCCACTAAGAGCTGGTGTTTTATCCACTTTAAGACCACTTAACCTTTCCAATATCTCCTGCTCATCAATATTGAAATCAATCAGAATCGCAATGACATTTTCCTTTACTGAAACTCCAGCAGTATCTTTTTCATCATCCAGTTAGCTCTTTCTCTCCCACTATAATCAGTGTGATGAAGAGCCCCAACCAGAGATCATGCCTGACCCGCTGAGTTACTCCAGCACTTTGTGTTCTACGTAAGATTCCAACATCTGCAGATCCTTGTATCTTCAGCTCTGACCTTAACTTTCCACACCTTCACCCTCTTGGAGCTGTACTTAGATTTTTGATGAAGTATTTCTACTTTAAAGAATTCCTATTGTCCAATTTTAGTTGAGCTGCCAAGTATTGCTTTTAAGTCTGTTATCAGCTCTGAAAATGGCCCTTCTCCAGTTGACAATTTTTATCTTTTGGAGTGCCAATGTCCTTTTCTGTAGCTGCACTTAATCTTGTGATATAATGGCCGCTGTTTCCGAATTGTTCCCCTCTGATGTATGCTTGATCTGGCTAGGTTCATTTCGCTTGGACCAGCGTGGATCGCAGACTAGCCCAGGGCAAATCATACTAACCTTTGTGTCGGAAAGAACTGCAGATGCTGGTTTAAATCGAAGATAGACAAAATATCACCACTTTAACTCCCCCCCCCATTCCCACACTGACCTTTCTGTCCTCAGCCTCCTCCATTGCCCAGCGCAAATTTTAGGAACAGCACCTCATATTTTGCTTACATATCATCATATCATATCATATATATACAGCCGGAAACAGGCCTTCTCGGCCCACCAAGTCCGTGCCGCCCAGTGATCCCCGTACATTAACACTATCCTACACCCATTAGGGACAATTTTTACATTTACCCAGCCAATTAACCTACATACCTGTACGTCTTTGGAGTGTGGGAGGAAACCGAAGATCTCGGAGAAAACCCACGCAGGTCACGGGGAGAACGTACAAACTCCTTACAGTGCAGCACCCGTAGTCAGGATCGAACCTGAGTCTCCGGCGCTGCATTCGCTGTAAAGCAGCAACTCTACCGCTGCGCTACCGTGCCAGCAGTACGAACATTGACATCTCTAACTTCATGTAACCCTTGCTTTCCCTCTCTCTCCATCCCCACCCCCTTCCCAGTTCTCCAACCAGTCTTACTGTCTCCGACTACATTTTATCTCGGTACCACCCACTCCCATGACATCAGTCTGAAGAAGGATCTCGACCCGAAATGTCACCCATTCCTTCTCTCCAGAGATGCTGCCTGACCTGCTGAGTTACTCCAGCATATTGTGTCCATCATACAAACTTTTGCCTGTTCTGACAAGACAAAAGAGGATAGCTGAGGACATCCATATACGTTGTTGCACATATGGAAAAGTGTTTCAACTTTTTGGAAAACATGAAATGTACAGGAGAACAGGGCCCTTAGCAGCATTGATACAAAAGTGGCAAATGGATAAAGAAGAAGGTAGTGAAGTATTTTTTTAAATCTTGGACAAGAACAAGGAATATACTTCTGTTTCACGGGGTTCAGGAATAGAAGCACCAATGCTCCTGAACTGCATTTAATGAAGAATTTAGTGTTTAGGGACAATTTCAAACTTTGTGGATTACAGTAACCTTGGAAGTATGGTAGGTATTGAGGAAAATAGTAATAATATGTAATAAAATCTATATACTAAAACTCGTTTGTTTGTTTGTTCCTGAACTACAGCCAAAATGGTACATGATAGCGCAACAATTTTAGGCCCACCTTACTCACCGTTGTCTCTTTGGTGCTACTGGAAAAAGTTTCATTGAAATCGGTGTTATATTTTTTAAGTTATTCACATTTTTAAGTTTAAATTTATCTCCTAGGGATGGAGGGGGTGGGGGGAGGGTGGGGGGAGGAGGGAGGATAAGGGGTTTGAGGGGGATGGAGTGGGGGGAAGGGGATTGGGGGAGGGGATTGGGGAGGGGGAGGGGTGAGGGGGAGGGGAGGGAGAGGGGAGGAGGGAGAGGGTGCTGCACGAATGCAGGAGAGGTTGGGCACAACAGGTCCACTTGGTCTTATTAAATAAAAATAGTAATAATACAGTAATAAAATAGTAATAAATTCAAAAGGACACAGGAAGGTGGTATGATTGAGTGGGTACAAGGCAGAAATTCAATGCTGAAAACTTTGAAGTGATACTTTCTTTTCAGAAGAATGACAATAACCATCAATGCTAAATACTACAGAAACAAACTATCACAGATGACAAGATATGATGACAAATAATTAATTCATAGAATATTCGATAACTTCTATGGAGAGAGCATGATGAAGAAGCAATTTCAATTCATTGTGCTTTTTATCAGAACCCACCTCCAGCTCAGTCAATGCCAATACTTTGGTCAATATCTACCCTTCAATCAGTATCATTTTCAAAATGAAAAACAGGTTATCTGACCAGTGCTTGTGGGAGCTTGCTGTGCAGAAATTAGCTGCCAATGTTCCTACAAGACCATGCTTTGGAAGTACATAATTGGCTGTGAAACATTCGGAGATTGTGAAAGGATTAGCGATGTTGTACAAACAAAAATTGTTTAATATTTATATGCTGTGAAAGCCAGAAGCTCTCGAACACTTGTGAAGTGTCTTTGGAACATATAGTCCTTTCCGCTGCCTCTTTGAACATTTCAATTGAACAACTGTCAACTCTCAAAATAACAAACCAAACAACAGAGACATGGAATAATTCAGAAAATGCACTGGTCACACTTGATTGAGTGGTATGTTACAGCGATGTTAATACTATGCAGCACTACAGTCAAAACGATTAATGCATTTGTGTGAAGATAGATACAAAAAGCCGGAGTAACTCAGCGGGACAGGCAGCATCTCTGGAGAGAAGGAATGGGTGACGTTTCGGGTCGAGACCCTTCTTCAGAGATGCTCCAGAGATGCTGTTTGTCCCGCTGAGTTACACCAGCTTTTTGTGTCAATCTTCGGTTTAAACCAGCATCTGCAGTTCCTTCTTACACAATGCATTTGTGTAATTCAGCTCAATTTTATATGATTGACTATTGCCTCTTCGGGCCGGTACCTATCTGAGAAACACAACTACTGCTTTACCATGTGCCCTAATGCATTGACATGACAGATCTCATTGTTGTAGGAAGAAGGGTCTCGACCCGAAACATCACCCATTCCTTCTATCCAGAGATGTTGCCTGTCCCCGCTGAGTTACTCCAGCATTTTGTGTCTATCTTTGACATATCTCATTTACCTGAGAACCCTTGTGTGATGCAATGCTGATCTATTATCTATATACTAAAACTACCGTTTGTTTGTTGTTTGTTCCTAAACTACAGCCAAAACGGTACATGATAACGTGACAATTTTAGGCCCACCTTACTCATCGCCGTCCCTTTGATGCTAATGGGAAAAGTTTCATTGAAATCGGTGTTATATTTTTAAAGTTATTCACATTTTAAAGTTTAAATCTATCTCCTAGGGAGGGAGGGAGGGGGGAGGGAGGGAGAGAGGGAGGGAGGGAGGGAGGGGGGAGATGGGAGGATATCTCCCCATAACCTCTGACACCTGTACTAAACAAGAATTTATCTATCTCTGCCTTAAAAATATCCATTGACTTGGCCCCCACAACCTTCTGTGGCAAATAATTCCACAGATTCACTACTCTCTGACTAAAGAAATTCCTCCTTCCTAAAGGAACGTCTTTTAATTCTGAGGCTATGACCTCTAGTCCTAGATTCTCCCACGGGGAGAATCCTCTCCACATCCACTCTATCCAAGCCTTTCACTATTGGGTACGTTTCAAAGAGGTCCCCTCTCATCCTTCTAAACTCCAGCGAGTACAGGCCCAGTGCCGTCACATTTGTCACATTCGGAGAAAGACACCCGTTGCTGCTGGAGAATAATCAACTCGTTGAAAGATGCTCTTTGGTCTGTCTGAAACTTGTTGTTCTCTCAGCGCAACCAGACGTTCGTCGAGGAATGTCGTTGTCTGGCCCGCTCCAGATTGCAGGAGTACGTGCTGAGGGATGCACTGAAGCTTCATGCAGCCAAGGCCAAGACTCTATTGTGGACGACCACGTTCTATGGTCCTTCCTCTGTGGATATTGAGGGAATGAATTGGGTGAGGACACTCCTCAAACAAGGGGAAGGATATAACCTCAGTGGGCCACATGAGTGACAAGGGAGTTTTGTTTAAAGATGGGTGCGAACACTACTGAATATGACACTATTGATCGTATGGACACTGAGAATGTCCGAAGAAGCTTTTGTTCAGTTTTTTTCTGCATATATTTTTTATTCTGAATGAAGTTTATTTTTGGAAAAAAAATCCTTCCACAGATGCTTCCTCCAGCAGTTTATTTTTTCCCCAGAAATATTGCTAGAAACACTCAGGAAGGCTGGTCTCCAGACACCAGCACCAAGGTGGTCTGGCAGATATTTTATTTTGAATCACTAAATCCAGGAGTTCCATTCAAATACTGCGTATGGTGTTACTTAAATAACTAAACATTGGCAGTTAGGTTCAGAACTGTTGAAATTAGTCAACGTTGGTAGCCAGTACGTTGGTAGTTGGAGGTTACTTTTGTCCAGATCCCATCCCTTTATTTCTACAATTCTCTTTATTTCTGTGCATTCACAACACTCACATCTAAAGCTACCAATGCAGGTTTCTAGTCCAAAAGAGTGGAGGTGCACAGTCTATTCTGATATTTATCAACATCACTCCTAATTCACTAATTTTTCTCCAAGCATTTGTTGTATGGTGCATATTCTCAAAATGTTGTTGCCTCTTGTTCAGTAAGCCAAGTATAAAATTACCCCCAAATAGTCTTTGAATTGACGCCAGGACTATCTCATGTGACATCTTAATTTAATTTCTGCCATGAGACCATTTAACTATTTATTAATGGGCCATTTTATAACTCACTTTCTGTTTATCTTGTCCTTGATATTTTTGTGTGTCCCAATTCCAATGGTGTGCCTGCACAAATCTATATACTAAAACTCCCCTTTGTTTGTTTGGTTCTGAACCACAGCCAAAACGGTACACGATAGCGCGACAATTTTAGGCCCACCATGCTCACCGTCGTCCCTTTGTTTCTGTTTCTGTTTTCTGCTGCACAACCGCCAACTGCTGGGCTATCTTGGTGCTAATGGAAGAAGTCTCATTGAAATTGGTGTTATATTTTTAAAGTTATTCACATTTTAAAGTTTAAATCTATCTCCTAGGGAGGGAGGGGGAAGGAGGGAGGGAGGGAGGGGGGAGGGGGAGGGAAGGAGGGGGGAGGAGGGAGGATAAGGGGGGGTTAAGGGGGCTGGAGTGGGGAGGAGGGGAAGGGGAGGAGGGGGGCAGGGTGAGGGAGGGGGAGAGAGGGAGGAGGGGAGGGAGGAGGGAGGGGGGAGGGAGGGGAGGGTGAGGGGAGGGTGAGGGGAGGGTGAGGGGAGGGTGAGGGGAGGGAGGAGGGAGGGGAGGGAGGGGAAGGGAGAGGGGAGGAGGGGAGGGGAGGGGGAGGGGAGGGGGAGGGGAGGGGAGGGGGAGGGGAGGGGGAGGGGAGGGGGGAGGGGGAGGGGAGGGGAGGGCGAGAGGGGAGAGGAGGGGGAGAGGGGAGGGGGAGAGGAGGGGGAGAGGTGCTGCACCAATGCAGGAGAGGTTTGGGCCCAACGGGTCCACTTGGTCTAGTCTTCATTAAAAACCTATTGTCTAGCATCCTCCCTGTTCTTGACATGGCTCAAAGAAGCTCAACTCAAAGAAGCTCAACTCAAAGAAGCAATCAATAATATTCAATGAGCATTCATTCCAAGAGTCTTGGCTAACATTACATGTCATCTGTTAACTTAGTAAGATGCCATCATAAATTAAAAGATTTATGAGGGTGGCACGGTGACGAAGCGGTCACGTTACTGCCTTTCAGTGCCAGAGACCCAGTTTCGATGCTGACTCTGGCTTGTCTGTACAGAGTTTGTACGTTCTCTCCGTGACCTGCATGGGTTATCTCCAAGATCTTCGAATTCCTTCCACATTCCAAAGACGTACATGTTTGTAGGTTAATTGGCCTGGTATAATTGTATACATGTAAAATTGTCCCTAGTATGACAATAGACAATAGGTGCAGGAGTAGGCCATTCAGCCCTTCGAGCCAGCACCGCCATTCAATGCGATCATGGCTGATCACTCTCAATCAGTACCCCATTCCTGCCTTCTCCCCAAACCCCCTCACTCCGCTATCCTTAAGAGCTCTATCCAGCTCTCTCTTGAAAGCATCCAACGAATTGGCCTCCACTGCCTTCTGAGGCAGAGAATTCCACACCTTCACCACTCTCTGACTGATGGAGGGTAGGGTAGTGTTAATTTTTCGGGGATCGCTGGTCGGCGGGGACTCGGTGGGCCGAAGGGCCTGTTTCCGTGCTGTATCTCTAAACTAAATTAAACTAAAACTAAATTTGAATCTGTATGACTCAAAATGGCTTGAATGAAAAAGAGACACAAGCTTATTATTAAATTTTGTAAAAAATAAAACACATTTCTCATTTTATTTATAGACTAACTTGTTTTGCTGGTTCTGGATGATATGCACAAAAGCAAGATTTTAGTTTTGGAATGAACATTTTCAGAATAAAATAGGAGACCTTTCTTGTCTATTTCTTTTCTGAGACTTGTGAAATGTCAGGCTGCCTTGGCAGATGGTACAATCAACTGAAGCATCATAAACTGGCAACTTGTCAAGAAAAAATTCTGCAGCAATGTCAATGATGAATGAAAATTAAAAAATTGCCGTCATCGCAATTCTGAAATAAGAACCAAAAATGCTAAAAAAAAAAAACACTCAGCAGATCAGACACCCACTGTAGATAGAGAAAGAAAAACAGAAATTACAATTCAGGTTGAGGAATCTTCACTGGTTTCTGACCTGAAATCCTAACTTTGTTTCACTCTCCACAGATACTGTCTGACCTGCTGAGTGTTTCCAGACATTTTTGTTTTAGTAATGGTTTCAATGAATAATTTCATCTCCTTATACTCAACCCAATGAGAAAACTGGACAAACAGAGGACAGGCAATTGCAAATGTTCCAGCTGTTCAGTCGATGTGTTTTCTGAGAAGATTTTGAATCTGGTTTCTGTAATGTTCAAATTCAAATTCAAGTTTATTCGTTCTGGGTTCTGATACAGAACTCATTAGGAAGAAAATTGTAATTACTATTTGCAACAATATTATTAATTCAATTTTAAAAGATACAGCGCAACCAAACTGAGCTGGTGTTCTAGCCCATTGTGCTGTGGGTGCTCAATGTTTGGTCTCCATCCTGTGTGCTGAATGAATGAATGAATGAATGAATGAATGAATGAATGAATGAATACTTTATTGTCACATGTGACAAGTCACAGTGAAATTCTTTGCTTGCAAATAGTCACCACATAAAGGGCGCTGACAAAGTTACAAAGTATCCCATGCCAGGTCCTCCTTCCTTCTCTCCCCAATCCCCCTCCCCCTCCCTCACGGCGGTTCCCCCATGATGGGTTCTCTTTGTTCCTGGTGGCGTGTCCTCCGACTGCCACCCTCATCGACCGCCGACCCTGACCAGCGCCCTCATCGACCGCCGATGACTCTAATAGATCATTAGAGACTAAAAGGGCTCAATGACTCTAACAGATCATGGGTTTAAAATGGACAGTTCAACATATAGAGCTTCCATTCTCAGCTATAATACTGCAGGGAGGCATAGACTGGCAGTGAAGGAGTAAAATACCACAAGAGTCAGCAGGCACTGGTATTTTGAGTAAAAATGAACTGTTGTAGTAACTCAGCAGGTCAGGTAGCATCTGTGGAGGAAACACGTGATGTCAAGATGTTGGTGAAATCTGTTTGGGGTGGCACAGTGGCGCAGCGGTATATAACCATATAACCATATAACAACTACAGCACGGAAACAGGCCCGTTCGGCCCTACCAGTCCACGCCGACCACTCTCCCTGACCTAGTCTCATCTACCTGCACTCAGACCATAACCCTCTAATCCCCTCTTATCCATATACCTATCCAATTTACTCTTAAATAATAAAATCGAGCCAGCCTCCACCACTTCCACCGGAAGCCCATTCCATACAGCCACCACCCTCTGAGTAAAGAAGTTACCCCTCATGTTACCCCTAAACTTTTGTCCCTGGGTTCGATCCTGACTGCAGGTGCTGTCTGCACTGAGTTTGTACGTTCTTCCTGTGACCACGTGGGTTTTCTCCAGGTGCTCCGGTTTCCTCACACTCATCAAAGACATGCAGGTTTGTAGGTTAATTGGCTTCTGTACAATTGTTACCGGGGTGATCGCTGGTTGGCATGGACTTGGTGGGCTGAAGGGCCTGTTTCCACATTGTATCTCTAAAGTCTAAAGACTAAAGTCTAAATTAAACTTGAATCTGAAGAAAGGTCCCATCTCAAAACATTGTCTGTCCATTTCCCTCATGGATGATTCCTGAGCTGCTGATTTCCTCTCGCAGTTTGTTTCTGACTATTTGTTTTCGTCCTACTGAAAGTTCCAATCTCACCCTGGCAGCTTATGAATTCAGTATCTCATCACTGTTTTAGCATTAGAATGCAAAATGATAAAGCCGCTGGACTGTTTGTAAAAATTTAACTAAATGGCTAATGTCACCCCAAATAAGGGAAACTTACTACTTTTGGCCTACAGAAAACATAGTTTTAAGAAATAGAAACTTAATTGGCCTCTCAGCTTTGCAATTCATCTATTTCCCCTTTGTGACCATTTGTTAAAAAATAAGATTGACTTTGGATTTTTGCTAACTATTAATTATATATTTAAAAATCCCAGCAGTGCATTTATTCAAGTGCTTTTAGTTAATAAACTTTAACCAAGTACAAAATACATAAATAAACTCAACAGTGATAAAACTGATTATCGCTACTATGGCATTTATCTCAATGCAACAAATCAAATTTGGGAACTTCTTGGCCTGTTTAGCCAGAGACCTGACACAGTTACCCACTGAGCAGTTAAGATACTGTTAGCATTTACTATAAAATCTAACAGGCGTTAAGAAACAAGAGGTATTTTGCTGAAGTCGAGCAAGATTTTCAGAAATAAAATTGAAATTTGATGATGGAAGTAAAAACATCCTTGGGAGGAAGTCCTCCAAGGGCAGGACAATGGCAGAGTAAGGAAATGTGTGGAGAATGGAAACACGTGCAGTAGATAAATAAGCAGTTCCACATTGCTCTAGCTTCCAGAGACGGAAGAGAGAGTGGTCTGGATGAGGAATAAAACCCCACCAAAGCACAGCATCACTTTCCCTCTCTTTCCGTCCGACCTTCTCTTGAGCAGATTTCACCAGCATCTTGACATCATGTGTTTTGAGTTACTTCAGATAAATTGTAACAGTAAACAGTAGTCGTTTGAAAATGCAAAAATAATTTCCAGATGGGTTAGTGCTCCACAAAGACATCCGTGGCAACTGAACCATCAGAAGTAGTTCAACATCAAACAATCGTATTCTTCAATCATAATTGCAAATCTTGTTTGGGGAAATACCCCAGGTCCCAAGCATTGTGACAGGTCAACAAACAGATAACCTTTCTGCTTTTCAGCTCCTCTGTTTTGATTTTGTCAGATGAATCTATATGCAATAATAAACTAACGAAAGTAAAACTAGGTCACTTGTGTTTCACTTTCCAATATAAACTTGCCACAACGTTTCGACTCTGAGTGAGATAATTATCAGGAGACCAAAATTTCAAGGAAGGAATGCAAGTACATTGAGGCAGCTGGGGAGATTCTGGACGTGGTCTCATGATTCTGGTTAGAGAAAACCACATGCAGACCTAGAGAATGATTTCTGAAAGTGATGTCCATTTAAACTTCATCATATACATCAGGAGCATATTGCTGTTGATTTAACTCTGGGTTTGAGGACTCCTGCATTAAATTTTCTCGGTACCACAAAAGACCATAAAAAATTTATAAACCAGATTGAAGCCATTTGACTCATGGCTAACCAGCCCAATTCCACCTTCCAGCACTAGGTCCATAGCCCTACAGGTAATGGCTCTTCAAGTACACATACAGATACTGATTAGATATGGAGAGGACTTCAACCTTTACCGACAGTTCATGTAATGAGTTCCAGGCCACTATCCCTTCTGGGTGAAGATCTTCTCCCTCATCTCTCTTCTATTTCTTCAACAATAACTCTAATTTTGTATCCAATCAAAATGATTTTTTTTCCATTTTCTCCACCTGGGTCCCTTCAAAATATTAGGCATTTCAACTGGATCATCCCAAATTCAGACTACCTGCAATTTCCTCAATAATCCATTCCTGGTAATGTTCACATTTGACACTTTTACACTCCTTCCAATGCATTCACATTTCCCTGTGATGTGGTGACCAGACCAGTAATGGTCTAGTACATCTCCGACAACTCTTTAATAACTTTTAATTTCTGGAACAAACAGGATTGCCCAGGCAGACCCATTGTTTCTGCCTGCTCCTGCCCCACTGTTCTCATCTCCAAATACCTTGATTCCACCCTGGGTCACCTTGCCCATTCCATCCTACCTACATCCGAGACACCTAAACACCATTTAACTCTTCAATAACTTTCAATTTCAAAGCTCCCCATTGCCTCATTTTTAGCATGGACGTCCAGTCCCTTTACACCTCCATCCCCAATCGGAAGGCCTCAAGGCCTTCCGGTTTTTCTTTGAACAAAGTCTCAATCAGCTTTCCTGTACTAACAATCTCCTCTGCCTGGCGGATCCTGTCCTCACCCTCAATGACTTCTCTTTTACCTAGTATCACTGTTTTCAAGTTAAAGTTGCAGCCACAGTTGCTCACATGGGTCCCAGCTATGCCTGTCTTTATCTGGTTACATCGAACAGACCTTGTTCCAAAAGTATACTGGCACCATCCCCCAAGTCTTTCTCCACTACATCGATGACTGCAATGGGGCTACCTGCACCCGTGCAGAACTCGTTGATTTCATTAACTTTACCACTAACTTCCACCCTACCCTCAAATTCACTTTGACACCTCTCTCCCCTTTCTTGATATCTCAATCTCTATCACAGGGAACACACTATTGACTGGCATAGACTTAAAAACCCACCAACTTCCACATTTATTTAAACAACACTTCTTCCCACCCTGCTTCTTGCAAATACCTTATTCCCTACTCTCAATGTATCTGTCTCCACAACATCACCTCCCAAGGTGAGAGTTTCCATTCTAGGACATCTAAGATGTCTTCTTTCTTTAGTAAATGTGCCCCCCCCCCCCCCCCCCCCCCACTCCGCTGTCAAAGATGGTTCCCTCACCTGCATCTACACTGTGCTCTCACACCGTGTACCCCAGATGGAATAAGGGTAGAGTTCCCCGAATCCCTACCTTTCACCCCACTCGTTTCCACAGCCTTCCTTTGGTTTTAAAATTGACTCCCTGTTCAAAATGATTCAATTATCATTTCCTGTCTCCTTCCTACATCCTATAGACTCTTAGCATTCTGGAATCATATTGCATGGAAGCAAATGCTTTGGCCTAACTCATCCATGCTAACCAAGGTGTCCCATCTACTTAAGTCCCATTTGCCCATGTTTGGTTCATGTCCCTCTAAATCATTCCTGTTCATGCACCTGTCCAAATGACTTTTTGCTATTGTTATTGTGCATGCCTCAACTGCTTCCTCTCTTAGCTTGTTCCATATACCCACACTCTGTTAAAACATCTCCCCTCAGGATCCCATTAAATCTTTCCCCTCTCATCTAAAGTTATGCCCTCTAATTCGTGATTCCTCTACCCCAATCTCATGTTAAGCAAGAAGAATGTTTACTTGGATAATTGACTGAAAATTGCATCCTGGTGAAATAGTTGATATATTCAACATGAAATATTAAGAAGAGAAGAGTGAAGAGCATAGTTATATCCTTCCAAATCATAGTCATAGCGTATTGCAGCATGTGAAACAGGCCCATCAGCCCAACGTGTCCATGCTGATCAAGATGCCCCATTTAAGCTAGTTCCGCTTGTCTGCATATGGCCCATATCCTTCCAAACATTTCCTATCCATATAACCCTCCAAGTGTCTTTTAAATGCTCTTATAGTACTTGTCTCAACTACCTCCTCCAAGAGTTTGTTTCACATACCCACTACCCTCTGAGTGAAAAAGGTGCTCTTCAGGTTTCAATTAAGTTTTGTCCCTCTCACCTTAACCCTAAGAATTCCAGTTCTTGATTTCCCTATCTTAGATAAAATTCTTTGTACATTCACCCTATGTATTCCCCTTGTGATTTGATACACCACTATAAGATCACCCCTTAGCCTCTTGCACTCCAAGGAATAAAGTTCTAACCTGTCCAAACTTTCCCTACAGGTAATTGAGTTTGAACAACATCCTTGTAAATCTTCACCGGACTCTTTTCAGCTTAATGACATCCTTCCTATAGCAGAACATGTCGAGTTGCTCCAATAATATACTCATGAGTGCTACAATGCTGAGAACTATATTCTGCACTCTGTACCTTCCCATTTGCTCTACCTATTGTACTTGAGTTTGACTTGATTATTTTCATGTATGTTATTATCTGATTTGATTGAATAGCATGCAAAGCAATGCTTTTCACTATGCCTCAGTACACGTGACAATAATAAACCTAAACTATATTCTGCACTCTGTATCTTCCCATTTGCTCTACATATTGTACTTAGGTTTAATTTGATTGTATTTATGTATAGTATTATCAGATTTGATTGTATAGGATGCAAAACAAAGCTTTTTACTGTACCTCAGTACACATGACTATAATAAAATGAAACCAAAACAAAAACAAAAACTGAACACAATACTCCAAAAACACCCTCACCAATGTTTAGTACAAATGTAACTTCTATACTCAATACCAGGCAGGTCACGGAGAGAACATACAAACTCAATACAGACAGTCAGGATCGAACACGGGTCTCTACCACTGTAAGGCAGTAACTCTACTGTAAGGCAGTAACTCTGCACCACCATGCCACATTTCTTTTCATATATAAATTTATTTATCTACTAGAATAGGGTGATTTCTGAACATGGGCACAAAGTGATGGATGTGTTTAGAGATTCAAGAGATTGCAGATACTACAAATCGAGAGTAAAGAACAAACTGATCAAGGGATTCATTGATCAACGTGGAAACGTTGTTAAAGCATTGTTAATGTGTTGGGTCAAGATCCTTAATCAGAACTGATAGGGTAAAGAGAAGATAACCAGTATGTAAATAAGAGAGGGAGTGGTGAGATAGGGACTGACAGGTAATCAGTGCAACACAAGAAGTTGCAAATTCTGGAATCTGCTAAATAGGTGAAATGAGATAAGGAAGGAATGATGGGCAGATGAAAACAAGGGAGAGGAAATGAAGGAGAAAGTAGCATAGCAAGTGCTGGTTACCTGAATTTTGAAAAGTCAGTTAATGAGTTTGTATTCTTTACTCCTTTTTCTAGAACTTCATACCAAGCAACAGATGTAATTTTACAACCTGAAGATACAACTAGCACTAGCATCCCTGGAGAAAAGGAATGGGTGATGTTTCGGGTCGAGACCCTTCTTCAGGCCCTACAGATTCAGATTCGGGAATATGTGTTCTGTTCTTTCACCGTCTAAGTAGCAGACAAATACACTCAATTAAGTGAAGCACCACAATAAAAGCACCAATATTGTAACTCTTTCATCATTAACAGGACTCAAGATTTCAATGAATCATGTTTTAAAACCTCAACAACCAGCAGCAACTGACAATTAATAATCAACAAGGAGCTAGTTGTTGTGAATTGGCAGAATTTCCACTATTTTAATGGGATGAACATTCTAATTATATAGAACACTGAGAACAAGAATGCTTCTTTGACTATGAGATCCATATTTCAAATAGGTAAAAATATAATGAGAAATGGCTGTCCTTGTCTTGCACCTTCCAGCACTGAGATAAAAGAATGTACACATAGTTATCAATCTGCAAAAACTTCCCTAGGCAATCAGCATCAATGGTCTAGAAAACTTTGAGCGTTTACACCACGATAACGTAAACTAACATGCCTCCAGAAAAAAACAATTTTAATCTTGTGAATGGAAATGAATATCTGTCTAATAAAAATCTAAATTTTGTATGTGCTCAATCAGGTCAGGCACCATCAATCATCAGGCACAATCAGAGGGAGAGGGGGAGAGGGAGATGGTGTGGGAGAAGGAGAAGTAGGGGGACTGGGAAAGGGAGAAGGAGAGAAACATAGAAAAAAAAGCCAGGAGTAGGCCATTTGGCCCTTCAAGCCATTTGGCCCTTCATGGCTGATCATCTAAAATCAGTACCCCGTTCCGGCTTTTTCCCCATGTCTCTTGATTCCCTTAGCCCAAAAAGCTAAATCTAACTCTCTCTTGAAAACATCCTGTAAATTGGCCTTCACTGCCTTCTGTGGCAGAGAATTCTACAGATTCACAACTCTCTGGGTAAAATGTTTTTCCTCATCTCAGTCCTAAATGGCCTACTCTTTATTCTTAAACTGTGACTCTGGTTCTGGACTCCCCCAACGTCGGGAACATTTTTACTGCATTTACCCTGTCCAATCCTCTAAGAATTTTACATGTTTCTATAAGATCTCCTCTTGTCCTTCTAAATTTCAGTGAATATAAGCCCAGTCGACCTATTCTTTCATCATATGTCAGAGGGAGAGGGACAGAGAGGGGGAGAATGAAGAAGGGCGCGTGTTGGTGCTGTATGTAGTGCAGCTCTCCTACAGCTCGAGTGTGACCCCATGTTTGGTCCTCACCGATGGTTTACATTTTGTTTTCCCACATTCCACAGGTGTGCTGGTTGTAGATTCATTGACTATTGCAAATTACCCCTTAGTGCAGGGAAGAGACAAAAATAATCAAAGGGTAGTTGATGAACGTGAGAGAGAACAGGTAACAAGGAAATAAACGGGGGAAATGGAATTTGATGGGATTTCTCAGCATAGATTGCTATAGGTAAAACAGCTTTGTTCGGAAGAGGGATGAGAAAACTTAGCAGCCAAGTTCAGAACATTGAACGCTCTTGGAAGTAATCATCAAGTTGGCACTATTAATTTTAGATATTCTGAACACTGCATCTCGCCATGCTTTGACCTGGAATTAGAGTGAGAATATGTACTTTTTAGTATTCACTCTATATTTCTCACACACACTAGATCAGTGTGAGAATGTGCATTAGTTAATATTCACTTGTGGTGCCACCTGGGGGTCAAGCCACTTACTGATCGAACCTTCGTCACCAGAACTGGAACGATCACGTGACAAGGAGATGGCAGTTGACAGTTAGAAGTGAGAGTTGACAGTTGGAGACGACAGTTGACAGTTGGAGATGGGAAGCTCAGCTCGAGCCCACGAGTGGACAGACGTGTGAAGCTCCTCTCAACAGCAACAAGCATCTAACAGTTCTCCTAACTAAACGTGCATGTGTTCAACCACTGTTTGGTAATAAAACCCGTTTGATTCACAACGCTTGGTTTACTACACACTATACATTTCTTATACTCATCCTCTGAGTTTGGCCTGAACCTGTCGCCATGAAGTAAAACTAGTTGGGATGACAGAGAACAGCTCAGAACTTTCTTAAAATGTAACTCCTGAGTGTTATGTGATGTACTACAAAATACCGTGCACTTTAAAGACATTTGTAATCTAACAAACTAGTGCAGCTTTAATGCTTAACTGTAACTTCACGTCACTTGTACTTCTCTCTAAGTCTTAACATTTCTAACTCCAGTTGATCACTTGAAGGAGGTCCTTCCTATCTGCACGGACAATCACGCCTGTCGACAGATTCCTTCTACATTGCCTTTTAGATATTGTCTACATTTACAGTTCTCTTTCCCCCTCCATTTTTTTAACGTAATACATCTAAGCGAATAATTGGAGGGATCTGTTTGTGCAAGTATAGGAAATCAATCATGACTGCACTCTTTTAGTAAGTTGTTCTTGTTTTTGCCCGAAGCCCTCCTTATTTTATAGGAAAAATATTTACAACTGAGATGATTTGAATGATGCAAATTCCCCCTTTGATTGAACCATTCTTATCTTGATCTTATCTGCTTGCTATAAATCTATGGAAATTGTTCTTCCTCATTCCCATGACAATGAATAAGCCTGTTGTCTTTACAAGGGTGGGCAATTGTTTTTGACATTTTGATGAGTATCACATTCACAAACATTGTGATGGGAAAATTCTGAGATTGTCAGCATTTTGAAAGGATTTTTAACAGGTTTCACTCCACCAACAATTTGAGTATAGACAAAAGACAATAGGTGCATGAGTAGGCCATTCGGCCCTTTGAGCCAGCACCACCATTCAATGTGATCATGGCTGATCATTCTCAATCAGTACCCCGTTCCTGCCTTCCCATATCCCCTGACTGCTATCATTAAGAGCTCTATCTAGCTCTCGAATGCATTCAGAGAACTGGCCTCCACTGCCTTCTGAGGCTGAGAATTCCACAGATTTACAACTCTCTGACTGAAAAAGTTTTTCCTCATCTCAGTTCTAAATGGCCTACCCATTATTCTTAAACTGTGGCCACTGGTTCTGGTCTCCCCCAACATTGGGAACATGTTTCCTGCCTCTAACGTGTCCAACCCCTTAATAATCTTATATGTTTCGATAAGATCCCCTCTAATCCTTCTAAATTCCAGCGTATACAAGCCTAGTCGCTCCAGACTTTCAACATATGACAGTCCTGCCATTCTGGGAATTAACCTAGTAAACCTACGCTAACTTATCTGAAGGCTTTGGAGGTGAATCCAACTTTGGAGGAACCAATGTGTATGAAAGAACTGCAGATGCTGGTTTACACCGAAGAGTGACACAAATTGCTGGAGTAACTCAGCGGGACAGGCAGCATGTCTGGAGAGAAGGAATGGGTGCTGTTTCGGGTCGAGACCCTTCTTCAGACTGAGAGTCACATCCATCTGATCACTTTAATGTTGATTAGTTTTTAGTGGAATGTGTTAGTGTTGCAGGTTGAGTGACAGTTTTTATGAACTTCTTTGATTGTTAGCAGTAATTTTTGGAGTAATTTCATGGAAAATTGAACCAGATTTTGTTTTTGTTCTCCCTCTGGCAGAGGTACAGATCCAAATCTGTCATATTCATTTTAGGCAAAACAGACACTAATGTCAGTCTGATATTGGTTTATTATTGTGATGTGTATCAAGATAGATTAAAAAAACGCTGCTTTGCGTGCTATCCTGACAGATCCTCCCATGCAAGACTACAATCAAAGCACACGCAAGCACAATCAAAGCATAGATGAGTGCAACATGCAGTGCAAAATGAGAAGGGAAAAGGAGTGCAGCGCAGCGGTAGAGTTGCTGCTTTACAGCGAATGCAGCGCCGGAGACTCAGGTTCGATCCTGACTACGGGTACTGCACTGTAAGGAGTTTGTACGTTCTCCCCGTGACCTGCGTGGGTTTTCTCCGAGATCTTCGGTTTCCTCCCACACTCCAAAGACGTACAGGTATGTAGGTTAATTGGCTGGGTGAATGTAAAAATTGTCCCTAGTGGGTGTAGGATAGTGTTGATGTGCGGGGATCACTGGGCGGCACGGACTTGGTGGGCCGAAAAGGCCTGTTTCCGGCTGTATATATATGATATGATATGATATGATATGATAGTGTTATGGCTACAGAGATAGTGCAGATTAAAAAACAATGAAGTGGATTCGGCGATCAGGAATACATCCATAGAGAATGAGTTTTTTCAAGAAATCTGACAACAGTGGGAAGAAACTGCTTCAAGTTTTTGTTTCTTCCACATCAGGGATCTCCAAACTATGGCCCGTGGGCCACATCCGCCCGCCACAAGATTTTATCTGGCCCGCAGCAAGCTCTTAGGCGGCGGGGACTGGAGGCAGAAGCTGCCGGCGAGGGTTCACCGGAAATCGGATCACCACCGACCCAGAGCCGGGACAAGGCTAGAGATCGCAGCGCCCCCTCGCAAACAACAAACCCAAGGAAACCTCTCTCCTCGCCTCCGCTGCCGTAGCCGCCACTCACCCTGGGGATAGAGAGAGAGAGAGGGGTGGGGGGAGGCAGAGGGGGGGGGGGGGAGGGAGGGGGGGGGAGAGTCAGGGGAGAGGGAGCAGCGGGTGAGAGCGGGAGCGCGGGGAAGGTGTCAGAGGGTCTGGTGAAGGAGCACCGCTACTTGTGGGGGCTGCTCCCTCCCTCTCTCTCTCCACTCTCCCTACTCTTTCTCTCCCAGCGTTAGCGAGATCTGCGCCGCTCCTCCACTCTCTTCCCCGGCCCCGTCTCCCTGTACCGCAGCGAAATAAGAAAAATACACAGGTGAAACTTCCCTCCTTGCCGCCGCCACCGCCGCCACCGCCGCTCACCCTGGGGATGCGGGGCTTCTGAACAACTACACTTGTGTTTGTTCTTATTTTGCTGCGTTAGAGGGAGACGGGGCCGGGGAAGAGAGTGGAGCAGCGGCGCAGATCTCGCTGGTTCTGGGAGAGAGGGAGAGGGGAGAGAGACGGAGGGAGAGAGAGGGAGGGAGCAGCACCCTGCTCCTTCTCCGGACCCTCTGACATCCTCCCCCTCCCCGCGCTCCCGCTCTCACCCGCTGCTCCCTCTACCCCGACTCTCTCTCTGCCCCCCACTCTCTCTCTCGCCCCCCCTCTCTACCCTTCTCTCTCTCTCTCTGCTCTCTCCCCCAGTGGTGGTCACTGTATTTTTTCTGTTTTATAAATAATTGTATACCTATGGTATATATATTCCAATATTTCAAGCTCTTTTAAAAAATTGAATATTATTTATTTGTTGCCATATAACCCTAATGTAAACTAACCTAATCTAACCTCTCCTAATCTTTAAAGTTTAACCTTTCCTAATCTAATCTAACGAAACCTAGTCTAGACTTTTTTGAGTTCATTAAATTAATAAAACTCACACTTCTTTATTTTTTCCTACGGCCCGCAAAAATGTGCCAAGTATATAAGGTGGCCCTCATGCTGATAAGTCTGGAGTCCCCTGTCCTACATGATGGAAGAGGAGCGAAGCAGTAATGGATGGGGTGTGAGTGGTCCTTGATTATGTTCGCGGCATTCCCGAGGCAGCCAGAGGTGTAAATGAAGTTGATGGAGGCGGGGCCGTGGCAGGACGGACGGTGGAAGGGGGGATGTTGAAGGCAGCTTTGTGTGAGGGACTTGGCTGCATCCATAACTCTCTGCAATTTCTTGCAGTCTTGTGCAGAGCATTATCCAAACCATTTTGCGATGCATCCTGATAGGATGCGCTCTTGTGGTTTAGTGTTCCAAAACCAAACAAAATATCGAAAAAGCAGACCAAATGCGGCAGAACACAACTAGCTTGGATTGGGCAGCTTGATCGGCATGGACAAGTTGGACCAAAGGGCCTGTGTCTGTGCTGTGTGACTCCATTATTCTAGGCTCTTTAGCCTGCTTCATCTCATTTCTATCCTTACGGTGTGCACCAGAGATTCTTATAAATGTGATTAATGAGTGACAATAGACAATAGGTGCAGGAGTAGGCCATTCGGCCCTTCGAGCCAGCACCACCATTCAATGTGATCATGGCTGATCATTCTCAATCAGTACCCCGTTCCTGCCTTCTCCCCATACCCCAGTGGTTTGGTATTTGTGAAGTTACACAAGTTTAAACTTCCATCATCGTATTATCTCTGTGACTATCTCAGTCTGTCTTCTTCAATTACACCTCAGATCTGTATTCTTCTTCATAGAAACATAGAAACATAGAAGACAGGTGCAGGAGTAGGCTATGTGGCCCTTCGAGCCAGCACAGCCATTCAATGTGATCATGGCTGATCATCCAAAATCAGTACCCTGTTCCTGCTTTATCCCCATATCCCTTGATTCCTTTAGCCCTAAGAGCTAAACCTAACGAAATCTAAACATTCAAAGGGGTCTGAATTCATTTCCAAAATTTGATTCCTTTGACTGCTACATGTACTAATAAAACAAGGACAGAATTATCCCCTTCAATTCGGGAACATAAATAATACGGCAGGCATGTGCTCCTATCATTCCATCTACTACTTGTGTAATGTGGAAAATGCAAGCTGGTATGCAACATTTGTGAACTTTGCAGGCTTGCCAAGGTGCTAACATGTTGGATGTGGATTTTAATAATAGTTTAACATTTCTTGTGAACTTTGTTTGTTTATCACCAAATTTTTATTCATCCTAATCTTCTACTTACTGGAACTTCAGAAACAAAAACATTGAAGGTTCTATTCTATTGGTGTTAGTAATTGCATGTTTAAACTAAACAATAAACTAAATATAAAACTAAATTGATGGCCTGAGTTATAGGGAGAGGTTGGGGGCAGGCTAGGAACCTTTTTACCTTGGAGCACAGGAGGCTGAGGGGTAATCTTTTAGAGGTGTATAAAATCGAGGGGAATAGATAAGGTAAATGTACAGTCTTTTACCCAGAATGGGGGAAATCAAGAACCAGTGGACATGGATTTAAAGTGAGAGGGGAAAGATTGAATAGAAATCTCAGACTTTAGACTTTAGAGATATAACGTGGGAACAGGTCCTTTGGCCAACCGAGTCTGCGCTAACCAGCAATTACCCCATACTCTAGCACTATCCTAGACGCCAGGGACAATTCACAATTTTACAGAAGCCAATTAACCGACAAACCTGCATGTCTTTGGAGTGTGGGAGGAACCCGGGGCACCTGGACAATAACTTAGAGAACAGTCATCTGTCAATGGATGATAAAAACATGGGTGCTGCAAGATTAAAAGAAGCTTTTCAGTTTGTCATCTACCAACCCATGTCTAGTCAAATCCAATTCTCGCCTATCCTGCTGGTAAATAATAAGGATCCTGCTTCACATTAAATGACTGTCAACACCATGCATAACTTTACTGATCATATGCCACAGGATAGCAAAGCACCAATCAGTTTTCTGGTCGGGACTGAACACGAGTCTCCACCAACCTAGCCCAGGATGTTGATGGTGGGCGACTATCTAAAAAGTCAATGTCTTTGCTTTATCCTTGTAATTATCTTATAAATACACATATCAAAATAATGTGTATTTATAAGATTATTACTATCACCATGTTATAGGGAAAATGTTGTCAAGCTGGAAAGGGTGCAGAGAAGTTTACGAAGATGTTGCCAGGACTCGAAGGCCCGAGCAAAAGGGCTAAATTAGGAGGTTGAGCACGCTAGGACTCTATTCGATGGAGCACAGGAGGATGAGTGGTGATCTTATGGATGTGTACAATATCATGAGAGGAATAGATCAGGTAAACGCTCAGAGCCTTTTGGCCAGAGTAAGGAAATCAAAGACCAGAGGACATAGGTTTAAGGTGAGGGGGGACGGATTCAATAGGAACCTGAGAGGTAACTTTTTTTATACAAAGGGTGGTGGGTGTATGGAATGAACTGCTGGAGGAGGTTGCTGAGGCAGATACATTTGCAACGTTTAAGAAACATTTAGACAGGTACATGGATAGGATAGGTTTAGAGGAATATGGGCCAAATACAAGCAGGTGGGACTAGTGTAGATGGGACATGTTGGTGGGTGTGGGCAAGTAGGGCCGAAGGGCTTGTTCCCATATTGTATGACTCTATGGCATTATCAAATGCTTGATAGACAATAGGTGCAGGAAGAGGCCATTCGGCCCTTTGAGCCCTTTCAATGTGATCATGGCTGATCATTCTCAATCAGTACCCCGTTTCTGCCTTCTCCCCATACCCCCTGACTCCGCTATCCTTAAGAGCTCTATCTAGCTCTCTCTTGAATGCATTCAGAGAATTGGCCTCCACTGCCTTCTGAGGCAGAGAATTCCACAGGTTTACAACTCTCTGACTGAAAAAGTTTTTCCTCATCTCAGTTCTAAATGGCCTACCCCTTATTACATCATCTCTCTCTTTACTATCATCTAGGTCTTATCCCTCTCTTGAAAGTATCTCCTCACATTAAGATAATTTAACTGGATAAAACCTGCTCATTAAAGCAATGGCACACTACTGCCACTAGTACAGTTGCTGCCTTGTAACAGCCAGAGACCTGAGTTCAATCCCTGTGTAAGGTTTGCACATTCTACTCGTAAACAAATGGGTTTCCTCCAGGTGCTCTGGTTTCCTTTGCCATGCCTAAAACCTCTAGGTTGATAGGTTAACTGGCCATTATAAATTGTCCCTAATGGACAGGTGAATAATATCTGGAGAGAAATTGATGAGATCACAAAATCGGATTGATGCAGGATGAGTCTAAATAGCTGATTGAATCAATGTTGCACCTTCCAATGACTATGACTGGAGTTCAAAAATCTCACAATATTTTGGGACTTGTAAACTGTGTTAATTTTCTCCTTGACCCTCTGCACTGAGATAGGTAGGATGTGGGTGTGGAGATGGGGAGAAAGGTGGCATGGGTTGTGCTATTGCTGAGGAAGAACACAAATTCCAAATCTAATGCACAGAATTTCCTCAAGTTCAGGCCTCTCAGTAACTTGATCTATGTTAGACCCAGATGCAAATTTAACAAAAAGAAATCTGCTGTCGAACAGTCCTGTGGTCTTTGCCAGATACCAACTTAAACAAAATTGACCATCATCAAAGGCAAAGCTAATCTTCTTCATATACAACCCCTCACTGCATAAGGTCCTGGAAAAGATGAATCTGCCTTTTGAAAAAAACTTCTTACAGGCGTGTTGTCCTCAGGCCAAGCCATGGTTGTCATTCTCATTGAGATCAAACAATTCAGCATAGACCTGGGATTTAACCTGGGGCTCCAAACTGGTTCCTTTTATTCTTTTTAACTATTTATGTCTTTTCTTTTTCCTGCTCCATGTTCCACTCCATTTTTGTACTGCTCCAGTCTTCAGTTCAATATTTCATTCTGCTTATCAGCCTCTATGAACTGAATGGGTAAGCTGTGTTGCCTAAACTGGAAGCAAACTTACCTTGTTATGTCATCGTAGATCACTTCACAGACAGTGCTCTTAAATTTCCCCAAAACAGCCAGCATGAAACTTCAGCTGAGGATCTTAGTTTCCAAGTGACAAGTCCAAGACCAAAGTGCTCCTGAATTTGATAGAGCTGGTGTGAAATCCATCTAAATTTCCATTCAATGCAAAACGACTACCACAGCTTTGACGTTTCATTGTTAAAGCAGTCTGCAAGTACCAAGTTGTAGTCTACAGTTTATTTCTGATTTTTAAAAATAAACCCTTGTTTGTATTACACATCTCTAAATAGCTGGAGCACTGTTTGAGTTTGTTAGTAAATTAATGATGTGATTGTATCGTTGAAATTGAAAAGGTGAGTATTTTGGTGATTCCATGCCCACATTAACTACTCTAATTCTACATCACCATGGCTGTGAACAACCACGATTATACTTCCAGATTTGGGGTAATAAAAAGAGTGCTGGATGTAAACACTTTGCAGGGCGATGTGCAGATCACCCCAGCATGTCTCAATATTATTTACACGAGTGCAATTGCGATAATACAAAATAAATTGCCTGCGCAAATGTAATTTGGAAATCTTAAATTACAGCCATTGGTTGCACAATGCTGCTCATTGCATCTTTAAGAGCTCAAGCCTGAGTCATTTTAAAGTGCACAAATAACTGGGGGTGCTTATCATGTTGTAGATCGGATGGTGAGTGAATATGTGATTTGTGAGCTATGTGGCAGAATCATAAGGTCATGTCATGTGATAGGAGTAGAATTGGGCCATCAAGTCCGCCATTCAATCAAGGCTGATCATGGCTCCTAACCCCATTCTCCTGCCTTCTCCCCATAACCTCTGGCACCTGTACTAATCAAGAATCTATCTATCTCGGCCTTAAAAAATATCCACTGACTTGGCCTCCACAGGCTTCTGTGGCAAAGAATTCCACAGATTCACCACCCTCTGACTGAAGAAATTTCTCCACATCTCTTTCCTAAAAGAACGTCCTTTAATTCTGAGGCTGTGACCACTAGTCCTAGACTCTCCCATTAGTGGAAACATCCTCTCCACATCCACTCTATTCAAGCCTTTCACTATTCTGTATGTTTCAATGAGGTCCCCCCATATTCCTGTATCCCAGTGGACAGTGAACAACAGTCTTCAAACACGGTTTGTATTTTGGCAGCCACAATCTGGGTTATCACAATGGAGGCTAGTGGTGTTTCTGCTGCTCGATTTACTAAAGGAGCATCAGATTGAGGTTAGGTCCAGCATTTGTGACACAAATTTGATTGTTGGTGACGTCTTTTGTTCATGATACCAGAGGGCCTCCACCATCCATTTGTTGTTCAGTGGACAGTGGATCACAGTGGGTCGATAAGCAGCCAAAGAAGACAATGTCCAAGGTGGCCAAAACCACATAAATGAAGCACAGTACAAGCATTGTTGAAGCCACAGGCAGGTTGATGAAACAGAATTAATAATGGCTTAGGTCAAAATATATAAACAGAACAAATTAATTTTGTGAATTGATTGTGGCTCACTCTTGCGGCTGTACTCACTTGTGGTTTTCCTTCATCTGTAGGATTAGAACATAATGAAAAATCTGTGAAAAATGTCCCAAAGAAAGAGAATGTGTTGGGTGAGAGGACTTTTTTGCCAATTATGTGAAAGGATAGAATGCAGATTTGAACACAGTAGTTGAAATATATATTGCTCTGCCTACCTTGAGAGAACCTTTAAACTATCATTGCATGGTGCTCTGAATATGGGATGACTTATTGACTGTTGGAGCAGCAAGTTCAAGCAAGGTGAAGGATTTGTGATGAGGAACTTGCTTTTACGGTGTATGTATCCAACATTTGTTCATCACGGCTCTACCACTGGGTTGTAAGATGCCCAAGCAAAATATGAGGGGTTATTCCTCCAATTTGCGTGTGGCCTCACTCTGACAATGGAGGCCGGGTGACAGAACGATCAGTGTGGTAATGAGAAAGGGAGATAAAATGCTTGGCAACTAGGAGATTGCGTAGGCCAAGGCGGACTGAGCGCAAGTGTTCAGGAAAACGATCGCCCAGTCTGCACTTAGTCTCGCCGATATATAGGAGTCCGCAATGACAACAACAGATACAAGAGATGAGGTAGGAGGAGGTGCAAGTGAACCTCTGCCTAACCTGAAAATACTGCCGGGGTCCCTGGATGGAGGTGAGGAAGGAGGTATAAGGACAGGTGTTGCATCTCCTGCGGTTGCAGATGAAAGTACCCGGGGAGGGGTTGGTTTGGGTGGGATGCGATGGATGAACCGGGAGTTATGGAGCAAACAGTCTCTACGGAAAGCGAAAAGGGGGAGATGGGAAGATGTGAAGAATGGTGGGATCCCGTTGGAAGTGTCAAAAATGTCAGGATTATTTGTTGTATGCGACGGCTGATGGGGTGAAAGGTGAGGACTAGATGGACTCTGTCTGCGCAACTATCTGGTTCACTCATCCATTGCCACTGAAACCACCCACCTCACCCAACCATTGCCACATTGCATACCTCTAGTTTCCCTCCCCCCTGACTCTCAGTCTGAAGAAGGGTTTCAACCCGGAACATCACCTATTCCTTTCCAACAGAGACGGTGCTTGACCCGCTGTGTTACTCCAGCATTTTGAGTCTACCTTCGGTGTGAACCAGCATCTGCAGTTCCTTCTTACACATGAATCATTTCCTGTTCTCAGAGAGTTTGTCTAAAATAATTGTGTTGCAATAGACAATAGGTGCAGGAGGAGGCCATTCGGACCTTCGAGTCAGCACCACCATTCAATGTGATCATGGCTGATCATTCTCAATCAGTACCCCATTCCTGCCTTCTCTCCATACTCCGCTATCCTTAAGAGCTCTATCTAGCTCTCTCTTGAATGCATTCAGAGAATTGGCCTCCACTGCATTCTGAGGCAGAGAATTCCACAGATTTACAACTCTCTGACTGAAAATGTTTTTCCTCATCTCTGTTCTAAATGGCCTACCCCTTATTCTTAAACTGTGGCCCCTGGTTTTGGACTCCCCCAACATTGGGAATATGTTTCCTGCCTCTAACGTGTCCAACCCCTTAATAATTTTATATGTTTCGATAAGATCCCCTCTCATCCTTCTAAATTCCAGTGTATACAAGCCTAGTCGCTCCAGTCTTTCAACATATGACAGTCCCGCCATTCCGGGAATTAACCTAGTAAACCTACGCTGCACGCCCTCAATAGCAAGAATATCCTTCCTCAAAATTGGAGACCAAAACTGCACACAGTACTCCAGGTGCGGTCTCACTAGGGCCCTGTACAACTGCAGAAGGACCTCTTTGCTCCAATACTCAACTCCTCTTGTTACGAAGGCCAACATTCCATTGGCTTTCTTCACTGCCTGCTGTACCTGCATGCTTCCTTTCAGTGACTGATGCACTAGGACACCCAGACCTCGTTATACGGCCCCTTTTCCTAACTTGACACCATTCAGATAATAATCTGCCTTCCTATTCTTACCACCAACGTGGATAACCTCACACTTATCCACATTAAACTGCATCTGCCATGCATCTGCCCGCTCACACAACCCGTCCAAGTCACCCTGCAACCTCATAGCATCTTCCTCACAGTTCACAGTTCACACTACCACCCAGCTTTGTATCATCTGCAAATTTGCTAATGGTACTTTTAATCCCTTCATCCAAGTCATTAATGTATATTGTAAATAGCTGCGGTCCCAGCACTGAGCCTTGCGGTACTCCACTAGTCACTGCCTGCCATTCTGAAAGGGACCCATTTATCCCCACTCTTTGCTTTCTGTCTGTCAACCAGTTTTCTATCCATGTCAGTACCCTACCCCCAATGCCATGTGCTCTAATTTTGCCCACTATTATCCTATGTGGGACCTTGTCGAAGGCTTTCTGAAAGTCGAAGTACACCACATTCACCGGCTCTCCCGTCAATTCTCCTAGTTTAAATGGGCACGGCACTGAACAATTTCAACCCGAGGGTAACAAAATCCTCTCAGAATTGATGTTGCACAAGAGATAATGTGCCCTTTAAATTTGTATTGACCCTATCTAAAATCAATCCAGATAGTCCCAATCCCTGTCCTCACCAATCACTGCTGAAAATTGCTTCTTTTCAGATACTTACCAGTTCCTCTTTGGATTATAATTCATTCTGATTCCTATACCACCTTTAACAATGCATTATAGACTTTAACAAACTGGTAAACAAAAAATTACTCCTCTGAGTTCTCTTGCCAGTCACTTTCATTCTATGACCCCAGTTCCTCTTGCCTCCACCAATGAGAACAATTTATTTCCACCTATTCTGTCTGTAGTTTTCATGATTTTAATATTGCAGTAAGATCTCATCACAACTTCCCTGATCCAAGGAGAAAGTCTCTAATCTCTTCAGTCTATCTTCATAACTAACGTCTCTTCTCACCAGAATCAAATTGGCAACTCTGCTTTTGCATCCTCAAAATTATTATATCGTTCTTAAAATGTTGCCTTGAACTGGACAAAGGAGACCATTTATGGCCACATCAGTGTTTATTGCAGATTCATTATGACCTCCTTGTTGTTATACTCTCTGCCTCTCTTTTTTATAAAACCTAGGGTTTAATAAACTGCCCTACCATTTTCTTTGAATGAAGCACATGTGGCTCCAAATCTCTCTGTTAAACCACTTAAAAAATTCAGTTTTAATCGTACCATCTCATTCTTTCTCCCAAAACATAACAATTCCATGTTTTTTCACTATCTAATTTTATTTTCCACCTTTCTGCCTATTTCACTTATATCCTGATCATTGTTCAATTTGCCTCCAATTGTTATCCCATCTGCACATTTGGAAAATGCATCCTGAGCATCCATGTCCAAATTCATAACATGCATTGGGAAAACCAATGGTCCTGATTTCATTAGGCACCCCTCCAGTCTATGGAACAATCTTTCATCATTTCTTGTTAATTAACTTTCTGTCCATGCTTCTCCAGCTCCTTTTGTTCATAGCCTTTAATCTTGATGACAAATTCATCACAGGGAATTTTGTCAAATACCTTTTGCAAGTCCCACATTAGTTGCATTTTGCTCATCAAGCCCCTCTGTTATTTCTTCAAACGTTATCAAATCTGTAGAAGGGTCTTGACCGGAAATGTAGACAGTGTATTTCCTTCCACAGGTGCTGCTTGACCCAACAAATTCTCCAGTAGCTTGTTATTAGCTCTTGATTCCATCATCTGTAGTCTCATGTGTCTACATTGTAATCCCACATGGTTTACTACACTGCAGCTCGCCAATCTTGTTGAACCTACCTTGCATGTCCTTGTATTCTCTCTTAGTCTGATCCAGAACAAAAAAATCTATTTCTTGTCTTGGTTCTATTTATTCCCTCCCTTTCATTGCTGCCTCTGTATGCCCATCTCCTTGCCATCTTGGTTTAAATCATCCTCCACAGAGGATACAATTTGCAGCTTACGAAGAACATTTGGACAGATATTTGAATATTAATAGGAAGGCTTTAGAGGGTTATGTGCCAAATGCAGGCAAATGGGACCCACCCTGAATGCCAACTTGGTTGTCATGGACATGTTGGGCCATAGGGCCTGTTTCTATACTGTATAGCTCTCTGACACAGCACCAATTGACATTCTAGTGAGGACCTTAATTTTAGCTATCCTTTTAGCTTGGAAATGTCCCGCCTTCCCTAGATCTACACCCAATGCCCTGTAAAGCCTCTCTTCCTGCACCATCTTGCTAGGGAGAGGTGTTATTCTCCTTTTTTTATACACAAATTATCAACTGAACATATTTAACTTCATGACAGAGCTTTTGGTTTGATAAACAAAAATAAAATTAAAGATTTGATTTCAAAGTCGACTGTTATTCTGAAACAACACCAATATCTATAATTGGGTTAAGTTTCATTTCTTCCAGTCTTCAAGCCATTTTTATCCCATGGTCCCTCTGTTGGAAATTGGCAAGATTTATTTTCCTGTTTTGTGAGTACTGTTCCTAGCTCAATCCTCTCCATGAATACTACTTGAGCCCATAAATTTAGAGGCTCTTAATCAGACAAAAGATGCAACATGCCAGCATTAATCCTGACAATCTAATAACAGGTGCTAGACACAAATCCATCACAGTACCTTGTTTCCAGTTGACGAACATTAGAATTAAAAAAAATAACTCTGGCTCCATAGAATCTACAGCACAGCTTGCTTCCAAGTACCAGAATTGATTCTTCAAATAGTTACCAAGGATACATTCCAGCCAAGTCTAATTGTGGCTTCTGTTTGCAGTAAACATATTCAGACAACCAAGGCACGTGTATTTTGTCTGTGCTCTAATACAAACTGCTGTAATAATAAATAGGACAAATTTCTAATTGAATTAAGCTCTCAATGCACGTCAAAACATACAGGTGCTGAAAAACAGAAAACGCTGTGAACTCTCAGTAGGTCAGGTAGGGAAAGTGAAAGAAAGTTCATATTTCGGTTTGAGGCCAAAACATGAAAACTGAGACGTCTATAGGGGAAGCACAGAAGAGTAGATTCCGGTTGGGACACTCCTCAAACATGGGAATGGATATCACCCCAAGGGACCTCACGAGTGGCAAGGTTGTTTTGTTTTGTTTAATAATAGGTGTGAACACCATGGAGTATGGCAATAATGAATGCATAGACGCAGAAATGTGCAAATGGACCAGGGGACCATTTAAAAACGTGGTCAGATTTTGTTCCAACATCTTTGACTAAACAATGAGTTCGTCAACGGCCTAAACAAAATATCAAAGGTTAAAGTGTTGCTGGTGGCAAAGCTTACTAACTGGTACTTTGATAATCCAGCCGCTGGAAGTTGTTCAAAGAAGTGAGCCTCTGGCTAGTGCTTAATTAGACATTATAGTTACAGAAAAACAATGGTAAAGTGAATAGATCACAGAGAGTCACAATGACTGAATCATTGCAGTTATTTGGTTACAAATGACAAAAAAAAAATGATGGTCTCATGATGAAACAAGTGTGCAATGATGCTTTCAAATATTTCTTGTGGGATCAGGTAAGTTCATAATGAATGGCATAACTATGACTCAAAGCGCATCACTCAAGTCACCAAGTTAATGAAGAAAGAGTAACGTTTGCTTATTTTACTTATTTTATTTATCATTTTTAGATGGGTTTTAATTTTACTTTAATTTAATATTTTTTATAACTCCATTTGACCAGTTTTTAAATTTCTTTAACAAAAACAATCTGTTCCAAAGATCTTTGGCAACAGTGAGTTGACAAAGGCAGGCGGTGTTCCATGACTGTGCCTGAGACCTGTTTAAAGTACTGAGCCTGTTCCACCATCTCAGGTACAGGTGGTCAGCTTCATACATGGATCAGGTTAGTGCAGGCAGGAGTGCCCCATGGTTGGCGAGTTCGGGCAGCAAGCCACATTGAAGGCATTCTGATCCATTCTCATCCACCTCCCACATTGTTACTCTTAGGTTTGTTGTCTGTCCCTATCCCTGGCATAGAATGTCCTTAAATTTAATCTAAAGTGATCAGTCTCTTTCTCTGTGATGTTACCCAACTATGTCAAGTAACTTCTGTTTTTATTCCAAAACTCCTCGTATAATTTCTGGTATTCAAAAGGTGCAAACATCAAATGTGCAGAAGTTTATCAGACTGATTCATTCATTCAATGATTAAATTGTGAAGCAAACCTAGAAGACTAAGGTGTGCACTGAAATAAGCAAAGTATTTAGAACAACTGATTGCAAAGAGGCAAACTATTTAACTGGAGGAGGAAATAGGCAGATAGCTTGAATATAAAAACATGACATTTTAATGTGAATTCTCTAATAAATTAAACACTACTACAGGTATGTACAATATATTTCACACATATGATATGGAACTTCAAACACCCAGTAAAACACTGGACTCCTCCACAGCTGTTACAGATGAGAAAACCTTTACATTACAATAAGATGCTAATGTCAACTGTATTTCTCGACAGATAAATTAGTTATTAAAGCACTGCACACATGTAAAATACTAGTTTGTTATAAATTATTTAAAAAATCATCATTTTGTTTTCAAACTTATATGGTGCAAGATCACAAAATATAACTTGGTTATCCATTTCAATAAAATTATTGCAATCATTTTTGACAATTTGTCTTTTAGTTGTACGTTACAAAATATAGCATAAGTACAAAGTGATTTAGACATTACCTCAGTGCTAAACGTGCTTTGTAAATTGGGTTTTACTGGCTTCAACCAGCTAGGAAGCGAAATGAAATCGTAGACCACATTCAATCTACTTCTCTCTGGTTTCAAGCAGGCTTTGACGCCCGATTCAGAATGTATTTACACCATAAATGCAGGTTAACGTGAACATTTACTGTAAATGTGCTTTGAGTGGTTCAGAAACAACACATAATTAGATTCGCAGCAATCAAATTGAAAAACTCAAGTTGTGCCACAGAAAATCAGTATGACAATGAAGTGTAGATTCTTTAATTCTTTAAACAGTACATGAAAAAGATCAGGTACTCTTATGCTTCAGTTTCGTGTACCAGGCTGGACATTCCCTGTTTGTCTGCAAGGTAAAAAGAATTTAAACAAAGCTTAGGAACAGTAGAAAAAGCCATTTTGTATAAAGTGATCCTCAAGTACAAAATGTCATCAACCAATTATTAAGGAGTCCCCAAATTTGTTTTTAAGGATCACATTGCATTATATATTAACAGAAGAGGGAAACCAAGGGATGTAGGTCTAAATTTGAAAAGAGAGACAGGCGTAAACAGGGGTGGTGAAGAAGGCTTTTGGCAATAGACAATAGGTGCAGGAGTAGGCCATTTGGCCCTTCGAGCCAGCACCACCATTCAATGTGATCATGGCTGATCATTCTCAATCAGTACCCCGTTCCTGCCTTCTCCCCATACCCCCTGACTCCGTTATCCTTAAGAGCTCTATCTAGCTCTCTCTTGAATGCATTCAGAGAATTGGCCTCCATTGCCTTCTGAAGAAGTGAATTCCACAGATTTACAACTCTCTGACTGAAAAAGTTTTTCCTCATCTCCGTTCTAAATGGCCCACCCCTTATTCTTAAACTGTGGCCCCTGGTTCAGCACTCCCCCAACATTGGGAACATGTTTCCCGCCTCTAACGTGTCCAACCCCTTAATAATCTTATATGTTTCGATAAGATCCCCTCTCATCCTTCTAAATTCCAGTGTATACAAGCCTAGCTGCTCCAGTCTTTGAACATATGACAGTCCCGCCATTCCGGGAATTAACCTAGTAAACCTATGCTGCACGCCCTCAATAGCAAGAATATCCTTCCTCAAATTTGGAGACACAGTACTTCAGGTGCGGTCTCACTAGGGCCCTATACAACTGCAGAAGGACCTCTTTGCTCCTATACTCAACTCCTCTTGTTATGAAGGCCAACATTCCATTGGCTTTCTTCACTGCCTGCTGTACCTGCGCGCTTCCTTTCAGTGACTGATGCACTAGGACACCCAGATCTCATTGTACGTCCCCTTTTCCTAATTTGACACCATTCAGATAATAATCTGCCTTCTTCTTCTTACCACCAAAGTGGATAACCTCATACTTATCCACATTAAACTGCATCTGCCATGCATCTGCCCACTCACACAACCTGTCCAAGTCACCCTGCAACCTCATAGCATCTTCCTCACAGCTCACACTACCACCCAGCTTTGTATCATCTGCAAATTTGCTAATGGTACTTTTAATCCCTTCATCCAAGTCATTAATGTATATTGTAAATAGCTGCGGTCCCATCACCGGGCCTTGCGGTACCCCACTAGTCACTGCCTGCCATTCTGAAAGGGATCCATTTATCCCCACTCTTTGCTTTCTGTCTGTCAACCAATTTTCTATCCATGTCAGTACCCTACCCCCAATACCATGTGCTCTAATTTTGCCCACTAATCTCCTATGTGGGACCTAGTCGAAGGCATTCTGAAAGTCGAGGTACACCACATCCACCGGCTCTCCCCAGTCAATTTTCCTAGTTACATCCTCAAAAAATTCCAGAAGATTAGTCAAGCATGATTTCCCCTTCGTAAATCCATGCTGACTCGGAATGATGCCCTTACTGCTATCCAAGCCTGTCTTTTTTGGTGAGGATACCAAGTAGTTGGAACATCATGTTACAACTTTACAAGATATTAGTAAAACTACATTTGGAGTATTGTGGAAGGAGTACTAGGAAGGATGCCACTAAACTGAGGAGTCTGAGGGATGACCTTTTGTCATTAACCTTTATGCTAATAAAATCAAGAGGGACATAGATAAGGTGAATAGCCACTGCCTTTTGTCCAGGGTAGGGGAGTCTAAATCTAGATGGCACTGATTTAAAGTCAGAGGCGAAAGATAAAGATTTAAAAGAGAACCGAGGAGCAACATTTTCACACAGTGGGTGATGTGTGCATGGAATGAGCAGCCAAAGGAAGTGGTAGGGTGGATACAATTATTTCATTTAAAAGATACATGAATAGGTAAATGGATAGGAAAGATTTGGAAGGAAATGGGCAAGCTTGGGTGTGTGATCAGCATGGATGAGTTGGGCTGAAGAGCCAGATTTCTCGCTGTACAGCTCCATTACTCTAATTTGTAATATCAACAATCAGTCATATGACAAATAATCTATAAGGATACCCAAATGAAAAATACCCAAAGGAAATATGCTGTCTTTACTTGGTCTGGCCTGTGTCTCTTGCAGTGAAACAACTGCTGCTCTTCTTCATCTGTCAGTCGTCACTACTCAATGGGGAGTGGGAGGAGGGAATGGCAGCTGGATTGGAGCACTGACAGCTCGGGCCACAAAGCTATGGAAATAGCCATCTCCACAAAATCTAGGTAGGGGCTTAGAGATGGACAGCAAATGGTGGCTTCATAACTAAGCTCATATCCTTCGACTGAAATTTGGACTAAAGATACACAAGTAATCTTCAGGTTAAACAATATATATACATGAATTCTAAGAAGCAAGTAACTCTAATAAGACATAAGTCACTTATTCTGTGCCTTCAATATTATCTTCAAAATAAAGATTGGCTGGAGTAAAATGACAATCATTATTCCTATGGAAAAGTCATTCTGCTAGTACCAATACATTGCTATCTGGGAACCAGGGTCAGATTTTCCTTCAGCATTCTCCTCAATTATTTGTGTCTACTTGACTCTGAAATTCTGTGCAATATCTTGGGATTCCTACCAAATATGAATGGAGACTGCAATAAAAATATTCCGCCTGTTAAGAGAATATCATCAGATCCTTTAACTCAATTACTGAAGTAAATCTGTTTATTCTTAATTGTGTAACATTACTACCTTTCAGTAGAATGTGTGCAAAACAAAATGTTAGATTCTGACACCCTTAAAAGTTATAACTAATTATCAACAAATTAAACAGAGACTGATGCTAAAATGATCACATTTGTACATATTTCATTTTGTGTTGAGAGTTTAAGAAAATGCTCAATTACGTGAAATTGTATCATGTGGCATGTGACTTATTTCATGTGCTCTAATTGTGGGTCTGGCAATATCCTATTAGCCTTTAAGAGCGGCTATGTAACGTCTGAATCAGCACAATAATTTCTTATGGAGACAGTGTCTGAAATACATCACATGTAACTCGAATGCATGGCAAGGTTGGAAACTGACTCCATAATGATAACTCTCAGTGATAATACCTTCTAGCAAGAGCTAACATGTCCTTAATAAAGGAGCAAACATTCACTGCACTGTTAGATTTATTTCCATTTATGAAAAATACAGTGCCATTGAAAACCTCTATGAAGCAAAAAGATCTCCTCAAGAAAAATGTTTGATTCCGAATTATACAATCTGACTCTAAATTAAGACAAGATAAATGATATCTTAGAATTTGATTACGAGTTGATCACTGGTGCTGCAGGAAAGTAGGAACTCGAAGATTGTTATTAAGATTTTCAAGATTAAGATCCGTAGATTTTTGTTTGACAAGGACATGGTTTGAGGAAAATTATTTGTTGGAAATATGGGCATGATAACTGGATGTCAGAATTAAGGTGAACAGATGTCTTCCTACATTTCACACCTCCAGCATAACTGAATATTTAGGCTAGTCTTAATCGTAAGTATTTCTTTCTGACAAAACAACTTACAAAAACTGTTGGTTTTGGTTTGTAGATGTTTTCTTCCTCCTCTGGGGGAATGCCGTGGGACAATTTAGATGTTGAGGCAACAGGAATGACTTTGACTTCATGCTGAGCACCTTGCAAACCACCATCACTCTGCTTGTTGCGCAAAGTTATCAGAACTTGCTTCATTACTGCCAATTCCTGCAAAATAAAACAGGATTGATAGTAAAATAACTTGTAAACGGGTAATGTCACATATCGAAACATATAAAAAAGGATTGATAGTAAAATAAGTTGTAAACAGGTAACGTCTACTGTCTATGAGATTTTATACCAGTTGCAGCTAATTAATATCTGCACTTTGCCTCAGCAATTAAATGAACAAATAGACCTTGGATTTTTAATTAACTGATATCAGATATACAGATTGAATGTTTTGGGGCCTTTATCAACAAATGAACAAAATGAAGTTACCAATTTTTAAAATTTAATGAGAAATAAATATTTCCCCAATCCACTAGGAATATCTGCAGCCATGTCCTACAAATATAGAAACATAGAAAATAGGTGCAGGAGTAGGCCATTCGGCCCTTCGAGCCTGCACCGCCATTCAATATGATCATGGCTGATCATCCAGCTCAGTAACCTGTACCTGCCTTCTCTCCATACCCCCTGATCCCTTTAGCCACAAGGGCCACATCTAACTCCCTCTTAAATATAGCCAATGAACTGGTCTCAACTACCTTCTGTGGCAGAGAATTCCACAGACTCACCACTCTCTGTGTGAAGAAATGTTTTCTCATCTCGGTCCTAAAAGACTTCCCCCTTATCCTTAAGCTGTGACCCCTGGTTCTAGACTCCCCCAACATCGGGAACAATCTTCCCGCATCTAGCCTCTCCAACCCCTTAAGAATTTTATATGTTTCTATAAGATCCCCCCTCAGTCTTCTAAATTCCAGCGAGTACAAGCCTAGTCCATCCAGTCTTTCTTCATATAAAAGTCCCGCCATCCCAGGGATCCCTAGAACCAAGATGACAATGCGTGTGGTCAGATTTACCCAATTCCAGTGATATCTAACAATTTTTACTAATCTTACTTATATATTCATTCTAATGAAAAAACATTCAAAGAGCTGTACAGGAATATTACTGAATGAGACACACTATATATAACAAAAACATTTAGAGTGATATTACCAACAAAACTAAATAATCTTAAAGAAGGAAGTCAAGTCAAGTCAAGTCAATTTTATTTGTATAGCACATTTAAAAACAACCCACGTTGACCAAAGTGCTGTACATCTGATTAGGTACTAAGGAAAAAAATGAAACATACAGTAGCACGCAAACAGTTCACAGCGCCTCCTCAATGAGCCTCAAACGCTAGGGAGTAGAAATAGGTTTTGAGTCTGGACTTAAAGGAGTCGATGGAGGGGGCAGTTCTTATGGGGAGAGGGATGCTGTTCCACAGTCTAGGAGCTGCAACCGCAAAAGCGCGGTCACCCCTGAGTTTAAGCCTAGACCGCGGGATAGTGAGTAGCCCCAAGTCGGCCGACCTGAGGGACCTGGAGTTAGAGAGGTGGGTTAGAAGATTTTTGATGTAGGGGGGGGGAATGTCCATTTAGGGCTTTATACGTGAATAGGAGGAGCTTGAAGTTGATTCTGTACCGTACAGGGAGCCAGTGGAGAGAGGCCAGAATCGGGGTGATGTGGTCCCGTTTACGGGTACCCGTCAAGAGTCTCGCTGCGGTGTTTTGGACCAGTTGCAGGCGGGACAGGGAAGATTGGCTGATCCCAGTGTGTAGGGAGTTGCAGTAGTCTAGGCGGGAGGAAATGAAAGCGTGAATGATTTTTTCTGTGTCGTCGAATTGGAGGAAAGGTTTGATTTTAGCTACGGTACGAAGTTGGAAGAAGCTGGCTTTTACCACAGCGTTGACTTGCTTATCAAATTTTAATGCAGAGTCAAATATCATGCCGAGGTTTTTGACATGCGGTTTGACTAGGCAGGATAGGCTTCCAAGACTGCCTGTTATCGATTTGATGGAGTCGGGGGGGCCGAATAGGATGACCTCAGATTTGCTCTCATTTAGTTGGAGGAAGTTCTGTGCCATCCAACATTTTATGTCCTCAAGGCAGTGTAAGAGGCTGTTTAAATTTGACTGGTTGTTGGGTTTCAGGGGGAGGTAAAGCTGAGTGTCATCGGCATAGCAGTGGAAAGAAATGCCGTGCCTTTGAATGATTTGGCCAAGGGGGAGCATGTATAGAGAGAAGAGAATGGGGCCTAGGATGGAGCCTTGTGGAACTCCGCAGGAGAGGCTAGCTGGAGCAGAGGAATAACTGCCTATGTTGATGGCGAAACTCCTATCTTTGAGGTACGAAGCGAACCAGCTCAGGGCAGTGCCCATCAATGCCAACCGCGTACCGGAGACGGTCAATAAGGATGGTGTGGTCCACTGTATCGAACGCTGCGCTGAGGTCGAGAAGGAGCAGGATTGCACAGTCGCCGGTGTCGATGGCGAGAAGCAGGTCGTTGTGTACCTTCAACAAGGCAGACTCTGTGCTGTGGTGGGCTCTGAAACCTGACTGGAAACTTTCCAGGATGGTGTTTTGGTGCAGGTAGGGCACTAATTGGTTTAGAATTGCCTTTTCAAGGACTTTTGACGGGAATGGCAGTTTGGAAATGGGTCTGTAGTTGCTAGGCAAGGTGGGGTCTAGGTTAGTTTTTTTCAGTAGGGGCTGGACCACCGCGTGCTTGAAACAGGTTGGAACAGTGCCAGTGGCCAGAGAACTGTCGATTTTAGAGAGGATGCTGGGACCGGCTATTGCAATGACATCTTTCAGAAGGGCAGTGGGGGCAGGATCAAGGGGGCAGGTTGCAGGTTTCATAGCGGAGACAAGCTTTGCAAGGGAGGATAGAGTGACGGGTTGGAAGCAGTCCAATTTAGATGAGCAGACTGGTGAGACAGCTAGGTCACGGGTGGGAGGGGAAATGTTCATTCTAATGTTCTCAACTTTGTTGGTGAAAAATTTAGCGAATTCTTCGCACTTAGCAGGGGACCCAACTAAGCTGGTACTGGGGGCGGGACATATGACAGAGGTAATTGTGCTAAATAGGACCTTGGAGTTATGAGAGTTTTTGGAAATAAGGTCGGAGAAGTATTGTGCTCTAGCAGACTTTACTGCTTCCTGGTATTTGAGAAGATTGTTTCTCAGAATTTCGAGAAACAATGTTGTAGATTGGGAATCCAGACGATAACACTAGGTCGAGAGTATGGCCTAACTTGTGAGTGGGTCCCGTGGTGTGAAGAGTCAGATTGAAGGACTCAACCAGGTGCATAAATTCACTCACAAGAGGCTTAGTGGGACAGCAAACATGAATATTAAAGTCACCAAGAATCATGATCCGGTCAAATTTGGGCAAAATGCTAGAAATCAGATCAGCAAATTGGGTGATGAAGTCCTTATGCATTTTTGGTGGGCGATACACAAGAACAATTAAGAGGGGATAGGCTAGGCCTACTTTAATTAGTTGCACCTCGAAACTGGAGAAATGATCAGCGTTCAGGAGGCGGCAGTTGAAATGTTTCTTAAAACACAGTGGCTAAGCCCCCACCGCGTCCGGAGAGCCTAGGCGAGGTGAAAAAGTTACAGTCATCAGGACAGAGTTCCACGAGTGGAGCAAGCTCACCAGGGTTAAGCCAGGATTCTGTGAGCAGTAAGAAGTCCAATCCACGGGTGGTGAAGAAGTCGTTGAGGATGAAGGTCTTGTTCTGTAGGGATCTTGCGTTGATCAGGGCCACTTTAGCAGGGACAGCAGGTGAGCTTCGGTCGGGTAGCGGCTCCCACGCCAGCGGGCGGAGGTTCAGGGAGACCACGCCGCTGCGCTTCACAGATGGCCTTGCTGGGAGCCCGCGGGCAGGCAGTCCAGGGACCGGGATGATCGGTCGAAGAGCGGCATACCTGAGCTCGAGGGAGCGCCGGTGGATGGAGCGGTAAGGTCGACCAGGTCCAACTTCGCAGCGCTGGGCGAGCGAGGTAGGCCGCTGTTGGATGAGCGCGGGCGAGGTTTTTTAAATTTTCAAATGTTCCCGCGCGTTTACCCCGCCTCCGGCGGTGGATGTAAGGCTGGGCCCGCACATCTACCGGGAGTTGATCGAGGAGCGATCGTTGGAAGAAACGTTGTCCGGGACCTGGACTGAAGAAGTCGACGACGGAGGGTCGGATCAACAGGAGGGTTCGGCGGTCATAGACCAAAGTGGCTCGAAGAACACTACGATCTGTAGGTGAGCGACGACAGGCAGCCAAATACAACGGCGCGGCCATCAAGGAAGAGACAGTCAAAGAACATGGCAACAAATGACATGGCTGCCAGTGGTGGATCAATTTTATTTGGCAAGAAGCAGAAGCCAGAAATAGAAGAGGACATTTATCATGGAGGATTATAGAGGATAAGATCGTGTGATTTGAAGATAAGAGATAACAAACGATTAAAAAAAGACACATTGATTAATCAGCAGCCAGTGCAGATCAGCAAGTAGTAGAGTGAATAATGAATGAGACATATTGCAAGTTAGGACTCTGGGAGCAGAATTATTATGACCTCAAGCTCATAGTATTGGGAAGGGTATACAGCCAAGAATGTATTGTATTAGTTAATTCTAAAGGGAACAAAGACATTGATGAATGTTTTAGCAGCAGAATGTTTGAATGAGGGTGGATCGGGTATTGCAATAGAGATGGAAGAAGACCTTGCCAGAATTGATGGCATGAATATGTGGTTCGTAGCTATCTCTCAAATCAAAAATTGCACCCAAAATTGCGAACAGTCTGGTTCCCTCTAATTTCCATTCATATTTGCAAAATGTACAAGCAGCTGCCAAAATAGACCATCTTGCCATTTCTCTCCTGAGAATTGGATGCCATCCAGGAGGAAATTAAAGGGTTAACGCTGTAAAAAAAAAAATCCAGCTTTATTTTGAAAATGCAAGATAATACTTAGTTTTACTCTCAAAAGCATTTGGAGTCTTTTTTGTTGGAGGGAATATGGTTATATATTTGACTGTGGGGCATCATATGTTAATTAATAACAAATAATAGTAAAATAAGTTTTCTTAAAGTTATAAAAAAAAGAATAAGTTCTACATGAAAAACATATATCATAAAAATCACTCAAATTTAAGTATTAATGATAAAGCTTAAAATAGACAAGTAGGAATTGGTCATTTAGCACTGCGGTCTGGTTAAGTGACCAGGCATTTAGTGACTGGTATATAAAAAGCTGTCAGTGGAGAGCAGCTGTTCTAGAAAGCAAGAAAGTTGATTTAAAGATAGAAAGATTTAAAGACCGCATGGATGAACTCCAAAAATTGTTCATCCCTGTCTGGTGAAAAAATAAAACGGGGAAGGCGGCTCAACCATGGCTAACGAGGGAAATCAATGATAGTGTTAAATCCATTGGAAAAGGCATATAAACTGGCCGGAGGAAGCAGCAAACTAGAGGACAGGGAGAAATTTAGAACTCAACGGAGGAGGACAAAAGGGTTAATTAAGAGGGGGAAAAAAGAGCATGAAAGAAAGCTTGCGGGGAATATAAAAACTGACTCTAAAAGCTTCTTCAGATATGTAAAAAGAAAAAGATTAGTGAAGTCAAATGTAGGTCCCTTACAATCAGAGACAGGTGAATTTATAATGGGAAACACCGAAATGGTAGAACAGTTAATCGAGTACTTTGGTTCTGGCTTCACTAAGGAAGACACCAACAATCTTCCAGAAATACTAGGGGACCGAGGATCTAGTGGGAGGGAGAAACAGAAGGGAATCCACATTAGTCAGGAAATGGTGTTAGGTAAACTGTTGGGACTGAAGGCAGATAAATCCCCAGGGCCTGATGGTCTGCATCCCAGAGTACTCAAGGAGGTGGCCCTAGAAATCGTGGATGCATTGGTGATCATTTTCCAATGTTCTCTCGACTCTGGATCAGTTCCTGTGGACTGGAGGGTAGTCAATGTAACCCCATTTTTAAGAAAGGAGGGAGAGAGAAAACAGGGAATTATAGACCAGTTAGCCTTACATCGGTAGTGGGGAAAGATGCTCGAGTCGATTGTTAAAGATGTTATAACAGCGCATTTGGAAAGCAGTGACAGGATCCGTCAATATCAGCATGGATTTATGAAGGGGAAATCATGCTTGACTAATCTTCTGGAATATTTTGAGGATGTAACAATAATATATTCATAATATATTCCTTTATTTGTCCCACACCGGGGAAATTTGCAGTGTTACAGCAGCAAAGTGGATAGCAAGAGACATTCATTATAAATAAAAATAAAGATAAGGATAAGTGTCATCTTTACTGTGTTTTTTTAAACTGTTACTGTTAACTGGTCTGTTGGGAGTAGCGCTGGTTGTGCAGTCTCACAGCAGCGGGAAGGAAGGACCTCCGATATCTCTCCTTCACACACTTGGGGTGAAGGAGTCTGTCACTGAAGGAGCTACCCAGTGCAGTGACAGTGTCCTGCATGGGGTGGGAGTCGTTGTCCAGCAGCGATGTTATCTTTGCCATCATCGTCCTCTCTCTCACCGCCTGTACTGAGTCGAGGGGGCAACCCAGGACAGAGCTGGCCTTCCTGATCAGCTTGTCAAGTCTCTTCCCCTCCGCTGCTGAGATGCTGCTGCTCCAGCAGACCACTCCATAGAAAATGGCTGATGCCACCACAGTGTTGTAGAAGGTCCTCAGGAGTGCCCCCTGCACTCCAAAGGACTCGAGTCTCCTCAGCAGGTAAAGTCTGCTCTGGCCCTTTTTGTACAGTGCATTGATATTTTCGGTCCAGTCAAGTTTATTGTTAAGGTAAACACCCAGGTACACCCTAAGTAGAATGGATAAGGGAGAGCCAGTGGTTGTGGTGTATCTGGACTTTCAAAAAGCCTTTGATAAGGTCCCACACAAGAGATTCGTATGCAAAATTAGAGCACATCGTATTGGGGGTAGGGTATTGACATGGATAGAGAACTGGTTAGCAGACAGGAAGCAAAGTGTAGGAATTAATGGGTCCTTTTCAGAATGGCAGGCAGTGACCTGTAGGGTGCTGCAAGGCTCGGTGCTGGGTGAGTGGGCAGATACATGGCAAATGCAATATAAAGTGGGTAAATGTGAGGTTACATTTACAATGTAAATGTAAATACAAGAACAGGAAGGCAGATTATAATCTGAATGGTGTCAGATTAGGAAAAGCGGAGGTGCAACGAGACCTGGGTGTGCTTGTACATCAGTCACTGAAAGTAAGCATGCAGGTAGAGCAGGCAATGAAGAATGCTAACGCAAGTTGGCCTTCATTGTAAGAGGATTTGAGTTTCGGAGCAAGGATGTCCTACTGTAGCTGTACAGGGTGCTGGTGAGACCGCACCTGGAGTATTGTGTGCAATTTTGGTCCCCTCATTTGAGGAAGGACATCATTGCTATTGAGGGAGTGTAGAGTAGGCTCACCAGGTTAATTTACGGGATGGCGGGACTGACATATGGTGAAAGAATGGGTTGACTGGGCTTGTATTCATTGGAATTTAGAAGGATGAGAGATCTTATAGAAACATATAAAATTCTTAAAGGATTGGACAGGCTAGATAAGACCTCCCAACATTTGATTTTACAAAATTCATAATTTTGATGTCCAAAATTCAGAATGTTGCGTTACATTCATGTGTGAAAAACTACTATTATTTCCAACAGTCAGTAGTTCTTGGACTACATGTACAATGTCAGGCTTATCATGAGTATATTCTGCTATTTAGAGAAAGGTTATTGAACAGAAATACTTTTTACAACACAAAGAAAACAATTTTTGTTTTGTTTATTCTATTTTGCCTTTTCCTTACACATCCCAATTCTCTTGGTATTGAATAAAAGAACAATGGTCATAAAATGTATGACTAAGTTATGAAGAAAGAGTTTCATTTAAAACTGCACATACCTAATTTCGTTGAGACATACTTACTCCAGTGGTCTTCAACAGCAAATCACAATGGTCCATGTCCCCTCCAACCCCCCTCCCCACCCCTACACCCCTCTCACTACCCTCCCCATCCCCCTACTCCCAATCTACCCCTACTCCCCCACCTCCAAGCCCCCCTCCCCCTTCCCTCCGCCCCCATCCCCACTCCCCTCCGCCCGAATGGCCTACTACTGCACCTATTTTTCTACGTTGATCTTGATAAAGATCAGATCAGCATACAAAAGTACTGCAACAAAATACATTGGGGAATTTTTATGTGTAAAAGAAAATACGTTGCGATATAATCCATGCATTTTCACACACTAAATAAATCAACGATCAAAGTAACATTATTTAAAACGGCTCAAAAAGATTTATGGTCTAAGCACAGAACAGTTTACAAAGCCCCAAACAATTTAAGATTTGGTGGGTTCTAAGGTAAAAATAGCAAGAAAAATCAAGTTGCCAAATACTCCTATTATGCCCTGTGGGCTTTCTGCCAGATTTCATGCCAGCTGAATCTCATTAACCAGACATCTGGAGAGACTGGGCTAAAACCTTTGTTAACATCTTTAAATGACACAAACAGGTTGCCCCTTCAATTTCCTACAACTAATTTCATTTGTCCATTCAGCTGCATTCTAAATGAACATATTTTCTGTGTACCAATATACTGAATGGCACCTCCTATTCCCCCTTCAAAATATTAAGAGCGTCCATTTTGGAAAAAAAAATAGTTTGGTCCTGACCTTTGGCTGAATCTTTTTCCGATAGTAATTCAAAGATTTCATGAGACTTTTGATGGCTCAGATTTCACACTGAAGTGAAATCCAGAATTTTCATGTATTAGCAGATCCAATTCCATTATGTGTATTGGTAATAAATGTTTTTTTTAAATTTCGTAGGCTGATTTTATTGTTGGCTGTGGATTAGTTGGTGGCACTCTCACTCTGAGTTAAGGGGCTGTGGTTTCAATCTCATTGCAGTGACTTGAGCATAAAAATCTAGACTGACATTCCAGAGTAATTTCTACGATAAACCCTGCGAGATTCATTTACTCCTCAAGAGGTGATATTTCTGTGATTTCAACAGCTTGCAAACCACTGTACTTAATTAAGCATTCAACTTAACTTTTCCTATGCATTGAACCTTTTATTTTCCTGGAAGTGCACAGTCAGAGCATGTTATTGAGGAAGTATCAGTAATGTAGTAATAAAATAATTTCCTATGACAGCTCCACTGTTCCCTTACTTTGTCAGGAAACATGAATGCAGTTTCCCCTCCATTCCAAATGAAATACTGTAACCACTTACATATTGTGATTAAATATTTGTATATCAAAAGGCTGTGGAAACTCTGGCGACCAGACCAAAGATGCTAGAGGAAGAAGATGGACCACTCCGTTGAAATCGCCTATACTGAAGTGTAGTACTGCAAAGGAGCGTAACGTCCACCATTTTAGTAGGCAAAACCCGCCATCCGTTATGCCTCTCGCAGTGTTTTGGGGGAACAGTATGTGTGATGATACCATAAAAACACAGAATATATCTCATCTATCAATTCACAGATTTTTGTTGTTTTTCTTTTTAAATGTTTCTGCAAGATTCTGTTGTAATATATAAGACAAGGGGGATGTTGTGATATTGCTGGGACTACTTTGTGTATCCAAGAACTACTTTGTATGGCTGTGTATATAAGTGATGGGTGTGATTAGGCGGTCACTCTGGATCCAGGCGGCCTTGGAATAAACAGCCTGGAGTTAAGCTCCACCATGATAACATCTTAAACATGTGTACTCGTGGTCCTTCCAGAGTCACAACAAAGGTACAACAGGTACCGGACCACGAAGTACAACAGATTCTGCCTACTAAAATGGTGCCATGATATACTAAGGTTTTGAGGGTCGAGTGGTCTATCTTGTTCCTCTAGTATCTTTGGACCAGACCAAGTTATGACACCATTTTAGTGTAGGATACCTTAACTTTTCAGTCTTGATAGCTTTTCTTTTTGATTCTACAATGCACATATTTAAAGGAGGTGGAGAGATTATTTAAAAAAAAAAATGTCTTCAATGTGACTGGATAGCCAACATTTTAAGCAGTAATAAAGAAATATTACCTCCCGCTGATTCAAGAGTCTCTCTAGATCTGCTGCCATTTGGTTTTTCATGCGAAGTAAAGCTGCCTTTTCTTTTTTTAACTGACTGAAAAGGAAACAAACCTCGAGCATTAGAAGGCTATCATGATTTATTAAACAAATGATATTTTTCAATATCATTAATTCACCATGTTCTGGGAATTCCCTGTAGTGACCACAAAATTGCTGCAAGGATTAATACAGAACTTTACAAGTATTTTTATAGTAAAAGATTATCTTGACGAACAGAAAAAAGCATTTGGAGAATGATAAGTTATTAATACCAATGCTGCAGCTGCTGGAAATCATTGCTGGGGCTGGAGTTTGAGAATACTCAAGGTATAGAAGCAGCGTGTGAAGCTCTTCATAATTAGGTATGTATTTGCTGCTGAATCACATTAACTTGACAATGTTTTTGATAGTGTTGCCATCAAAGTGTTGGAAACACTCATTTTTTCCGTTGTTCACCATGTTACTTGTCAGCACTTTCTAATATCTACATTTCCCCAGCATTTGAAAGCTCATGCGCCTAAATAAATCAGTTAGGACCTGCAGAAATGAATGAAAAAACCCCAAATAAGCAGCTCCACAATTTAGAAACAGCTAACCTGATTGATAACAAAAGTTTGCCATCAGGCCGAGTAGAAGAGCAAGCATTAATGTTTGAAAAATCAAAAGGAAACTGCAGATGCCGGGGAAATACAAAATAAAAACAGAAATGCTGCAAAACCTCAGCAGGTTAGATAACAGCTGTGGATAGAGAAAAAGACTTGATATTTCAGGTCACAACTGTGATGTCAAAAAATCTTCAACCTAAATGTTAATTCTGTTTTTCTTTCCATGGGTGCTGCCTGACCTGCTGAGGGTTTCCACCATTAGTCTCCAGTTCTGCCTTGCAAAAGAGAGAGGCAGGAGAGGTTGATCCTCCATCATGTCTGTGTTATTACAACCTTTTGTCCAGGTGTAGAGTTTAGAGATACAGGGTGGAAACAGGCCCTTCAGCCCACCGAGTCTACGCTGACCATCGATCACCCATAAATTAGTTCTGTGTCTTACACACGTGGGGAAATTTTATAGAGGGCAATTAACCAACAAACCTGCATATCTTTGGCAAGTGGGAGGAAACCGGAGCACCCAGGGGAAATGTACAAATTTCGCACAGACAGCACCCAGGGTCAGGATTGAACCCAGGTCTCTGGTGCTGTGAGGCAGCAGCTTTACCGCTGCCCTACTGTGCTGCCCCTGAACGCTGTGTAGGTCTTCTCCAAAAGCATGTAAAGCAGCCAATTTGTAAATGTTGTAGGTTTAATAACTAAAAGGATACGGATATCTTTTTTGGGTGGGGAATATTATTGCGAAGTTAATAACCTGCTCCTGACAATGAACATTTGAGTGTCATTAACCCTTCTGTGCTATTGTGTTTACAATGTATGCTTAGCAGGTTAAGAGACGCACATAAGATTCTGCAGAAGCCTTGGATATATATTGCAGTTGCTTTTCCAGAGGTTACATCGTTTATTTTTAAGAATATGATAGCTTAATTCATGATACCGTTTGGGGAGAATCAAGATTTTGATGAGTATGGGTTGCTAGCTCAAAACATTTGTTTTTTCTGTGCAATCTCCCATCATATCCACTGTTCAAATACCAGTCTAAAGTTACCTGCTACAGGGAATCAAATTCAAATATGAAAGAAGCCAAATGATGTAACAGTCATTAGTTTTAGAGTAGCATCTAAGACTAAAACAAAGTAGGAAGATGCACCAGAGCAGGCAAATTTCCTTTTATTTTCTTCCCCACTCAGGTGCTCTAGCTAAACAGATTTTTGCCATTTTCAACCTAGTTCCTGGTGATTGAGATCAGAGACATAATATAATATAAAATTGGGGATTTATGTTCATAAATGTAAAATGTACAGTAACGACCATTCTTCTGTAATTACTTTTAAAATAGTTCTGTGGTAAAATACAAGGATCCTTTAATCTGTACTTAACCTGATTAAAGGATGGTGATTTTGAATGCTGAATGTTGAAGTACAAAATATTCAATTTCTCTTTGATATTTCCAATAAAAAAAATGTAGCACACCATGATCTCAGAATCACCTGGCAGAATCCGACATCAGAACTGCTACTAAATTCTATTCACACAATGGACTGCCAAAGACTGGATTTCTGTAATTGTTAAACATTGCCCAGCAACTTAACAAATACCAATGTCAAACTCAATTTTAAAAATGTGGATTAGTTCAGTTAATGATAGAATAACTAATATTTATTCATATGTGGGGCAAGCTGACCAACACTGCACAGTGAATACCGATGTTTTAAGCAAGTAATATACTTCTGGAAAGAGGCACATTAAGAATACATATATTAAACAAATGTGCATGTTAAACATGCTTAAACATTACTGGGAAAAGAAGAGATGCAGGGAACTGCAGATACGGGTTTATAAGAAGAGAAAGTTGTGGAGGAACTCAGCAGGTCTGGCAGCACCTCTGGGGGATATAAAAAAGGCCATGTTTCGGGTTGTGGCCTTTCTTCAAAAAAGGTAGTTGGTCACGTGCTTGTTTCGCCCCTAATTTGAAATCTACCTTCAAGTGGAAACACTTTTTATATGTTTATTCCATCAAAACTTTTCATAACCAGAGAATACCAATTTTAAACTTCCAACCTCTTGAATATTTACTCAGAGATATTACCCGCAGTTCTGGTTACGCTAATAATTCTTGACATTTACCAGACTTCATTCTCAAGTTGCGAAACCTGTTGTTTGTATCTCTGGATCTGGCCGTCTCTCTGATGAACAGTCTCAATAAGATAACTGTAAGGCTGTTGGGCTTGACCAAGTAAAGACTTTGCATTTGCAAGCTGTAATTTAAAAAAAACACGATGATTATAATTTCCTTTACTAAAGTGCTCACTGCATCAACCACCTAAAATTCAACAGCTTTGAACATAAAAGTGAAACAATTACCATTTTCAGATTGGTTGTTTGATGGAACCACTGAGAGTATCTACAAAACACCCTTTTGAATTAACCTTCCAAGGAAATGGCAAGTTCTATTTTAAAGATGCATCTTGCATGCATTGCTAACACAATATCAATTTCTTGCCCTAGCATCAAAAAACATGCCCGTTAAACAATCCTAATTAGTACTCCATGTTTTCTTGGTTATCAGGCTTAGTGTCTGACATGGTGATTGATCTATGATGACATGATCAGGCATTAATGGTTTGTACTTCAAAACTGTTTAAGATTTTCAATCAAGAGAAATTTCAAACACTGGATTAAATGAAAAACGTAAATGTCTCTGTAACTTGGAGTTGTAAAATCTCATTCCTAGCCCACCTTCATGATCAGCCATTTCCACTTTAAGTATCATCCCTTCCTCCCCCTCCTTCGTTTATTTCAAATATTCATTTCTGGAATGCAGACACTGCTGGCAAGGCTGCCATTTGTTACCCATCTCTAATTACACTTGAACTAGTGATCCCACTACCCCACTTGAGAGGACTCTTTTAACTATGTTACTCTGGATCTGGAATCACAGGAATAAAGGCAGCAGATTTGTTTCCTTAAAGGACATTGGTGATTTTGGATGGATTATTAATATTTCAGTTTCCCATTTGCTTTTAATTAATCACCTGAATGTAAATTCTCTGGCTGCAGTGGTGGGATAGAAACATAGAAAATAGGTGCAGGAGGAGGCCATTCGGCCCTTCAAGCCACCACCGCCATTCATTGTGATCATGGCTGATCGTCCCCAATCAATACCCCGTGCCTGCCTTCTCCCCATATCCCTTGATTCCACTAGCCCCTAGAGCTCTATCTAACTCTTTCTTAAATCCATCCAGTAATTTGGCCTCTGTGGCAGAGAATTCCACAAATTCACAACTGGGTGAAAAAGTTTTTTCTCATCTCAGTTTGAAATGGCCTCCCCTTTATTCTAAGACTGTGGCCCCTCTGAACTTATGTCCCCAGAACACTGGTCCAGGACTCTGGTTTATGAAACAACCACATTGAAAACAATCACATTGTATTCCAAACTTGACAGATTTCTGCGTCTCCTGGCTGCAAAAACCAAGAGTTCTACATACTGAAAAATGGAAAATGAGACATTTACTCTAGCGAGAATGCCATTCAATGTTGTAGTATTGTTTAATATGGTGAAAATAAAGCAAAACTGCACACATTGCAAGTCTGAAATAAAAATGAGGGAAAAGCTCAGGAGGTCAGGAGCATCTGTAGAAACAGTTAATATTTTTCATGATACAATGTTATCATTGGAGAAAGACGCTGGGCCAAGAGATCAGTCCGTGCTGATGTTTGGTGGCCAATGTTGACCAGTCCACAAAAAAATGCTAACAGTGTAAGCATGTTGTGCCTTTGTTTAAAAAAGGTTCTAAAAGTAAACCTAGCAATTATAGACCTGTTAGTTTGACGTCTGTGGTGGGAAAATTAATGGAAAAGATACTTAGGGACAATATATATAATTATATGGATAAACAAGGCCTGATTAGAAACAGTCAACATGGATTTGTGCCTGGAAGGTCATGTTTGACTAATCTTCTTGAATTTCTTGAAGAGGTTACCAGGGAAATTGATAAGGGCAAGGCTGTGGATGTTGTCTATATGGACTTCAGTAAGGCATTTGACAAGGTTCCACATGGTAGGTTGATTAAGAAGGTTAAATCGTTGGGTATTAATAGTGAGGTTGCAAGATGGATTCAACAATGGCTGAATGGGAGATACCAGAGGGTAATGGTTGACAATTGTATGTCAGGTTGGAGGCCAGTGTCTAGTGGAGTACCCCAAGGATCTGTGTTGGGTCCACTGTTGTTTGTCATTTACATTAATGATCTGGATGATGGTGTGGCAAATTGGATTAGTAAATATGCAGATGATACTAAGATAGGTGGTGTAGTTAATAATGAAGTAGAGTTTCAAAGTCTACAGAGAGACTTGGGCCTTTTGGAAGGGTGGGCTGAAAGATGGCAGATGGAGTTTAATGCTGATAAGTGTGAGGTGCTGCATTTTGGTAGGACAAATCAAAATAGGACGTACAGGGTAAATGGCAGGGAATTGAGGAATGCAGTGGAACAGAGGGATCTGGGAATAACTGTGCATTGTTCCCTGAAGGTGGAATCTCATGTGGATAGGGTGGTGAAGAAGGCGTTTGGTATGCTTGCCTTTATAAATCAGAGCATCGAATATAGAAGTTGGGATGTAATGTTAAAATTGTACAGGCATTGGTGAGGCCGAATCTGGAGTATGGTGTGCAGTTCTGGTCGCCAAATTATAGGAAGGATGTCGACAAAATGGAGAGGGTACAGAGGAGATTTACTAGAATGTTGCCTGGGTTTCAGCACTTAAGCTACAGAGAGAGGTTGAACAGGTTGGGTCTTTATTCTTTGGAGCGTAGAAGGTTGAGGGGGGACTTGATAGAGGTTTTTAAAATGTTAAGAGGGACGGACAGAGTTGACGTGGGTAGGCTTTTCCCCTTGAGAGTGGGGAAGATTCCAACAAGGGGACATAACTTTAGAATTGAGGGACAAAAGTTTAGGGGTAACATGAGGGGTAACTTCTTTACTCAGAGGGTGGTGGCTGTATGGAATGGGCTTCCGGTGGAAGTGGTGGAGGCAGGCTCGATTTTATTATTTAAGAGTAAATTGGATAGGTATATGGATGAGAGGGGATTGGAGGGTTATGGTCTGAGAGCAGGTAGATGAGACTAGGTCAGAGAGAGTGGTCGGCGTGGACTGGTAGGGCCGAACGGGCCTGTTTCCGTGCTGTAGTTGTTATATGGTTATATGGTTATATGGTATTTGCAGTATACCTCTGTTTATTTTTTATAACATTTGTCGGGCTCAAATAATAAATAGAATTAAAAAAGTGCAATTTCTGGGGGTAGTTATTTTCTATGAATCAAGATGCATAAACAGACATTTGTTTATTGTCATTTCTAAATAATGATCAGTATCCCATGAGCAATTAAAAGGCAATATAATATCCGGTAACCAGAAAATGTACCATGTTATTGGATATATTATACTAGTTATCTTTTCCGATTTGAGAAAGATTCAACGGATTTAGGTAATGCCTTCTTGCAAATGTTATTAAAAATATTTCAGAATTCAGCTTTGATATTTCAAATTCAGTTAATGATATAGGCATTATAACTACTCCCAGGTGAACACATAATTTTGTGTTCCAGAATCAATGGATTAAAGAAAACCGCCCAAATTTCTAGTGTTTTAGCTTTTTAATGTTTTTGTTGCGGACAGTTCCATTCCATGTGGTACGACATTGCTGTTGACAACAGTTTTTCTGATGCCTTTCTGGAATTCACATACTGTTTCTAAAGCGTCTTGGATTATGATCAAATAGGACTTTTGTTATTCATGTTCTATTAGTTTAGTGTGCCTTTGGCTGGTATGAATGACTGAGATCATTTGAAAGGA